>NW_023996436.1:0-43109 GCF_015586225.1 Lucilia sericata | reverse complement strand
CTGGTCGCGTGCCGGCTGTCGTCATTTAAGGTTTCTTATAGTAAAAATTTATTGCGCTCTCTCTCTCTTTTTGATCAGTTTGTTGAGTATGATTTTTTTTTTGATCATTGCATAAGTGTTTGTGTTTAATGTTATGCTCTCTTGAGCTCTCCCTTTTTGTGGTTATTATCCTGTTTACTGCCATTGACTTTGACAACAACAACAAAAAAAATAAAACTGCTATTTTCAAAACATATGACGCTTAACAATTATTACGGATTTTTTAAGGTGGTTTTTTGGTTTGAACTAAAAGAAAAAACAGTACAAAAGTATTTTGAAATTATAGGATTTTGCAGGATTATTACAATTATTCATACATAAGGTTTAAAGCAGGATTTTAAGAGGATTACAGCACTTCTAAATAATTTAAAGAATTTTCATTAAATTACACAGGCCGACAAAATTTGAAAAAAATGTCGAAACTCTGACGCTTCTAAAGAATTTAGCCGTGCTAAATCCGAATATGAGATATCGTGTCCTGAAATTCAATTTTTTGCTCTTTTTTGAGACATTATAACAGTGCCTAGATAACTTTATTTATAAAATGTTGTTTGCCATTTGACAGTCCATTCTGTCATCTTTAAATTAAAGGCTTAACATCTGTCATATCTTCTTTATACTTCGAAAAATCTTCGCCTGAATCTTGAAAACTCATGGTTTTCGGTATATTAATGGTATTTATACTCTATACTACTATAATGTGGAGAATACTATGCTTTGTATATATTGTTTATAACGAACAAAAATATTGGATCCACACCTATCTAAGGATATCCCAATCGACTCTAAATCACTTTCTGATTCGACTTAATGATGTCTGTCCGTCCGTTAACTTCAACGGATGAGATCTCATAAACTACAGCAGATTTTTGAACAATTCAAAAAGTATTTTCATAGGAAAAGAGAAGATGTGACAGATGTTAAGCCTTCATTTTAAAGTTAATAGAATGGACTTTCAGATGACATACAACACTTTCTAAGTAAAGATGTCTGGGCGCTGTTATAACATCTCAAATAGCGCCAAAAATTGTGTTTTTTCAAACTTCAGGACATGATATAACAAATCCCAGATAAACAAATTCTGAGGGCAGATTCGTATTCAGCGCGACTCAATCCTTAAGAAAAGTATACTTCGGTCAAAACTTTGGGTTAAAAATTTTCTCGGCCCGTGTTATCAAAGTAAAATGATAAAATCGCCATTTTATATAATTCAAACTTTGAGGTTAAATTTGAAAAACATATAAATATAAACTATATTAAAATAAAGTTTAAAAAAAAAACAATATTTGCCTTTTTCTCTATAAATACAAAATTTTCTTATTAATTGTTAATCATTTAACAGGATTTTTAAAAATTAAAAATTTTTTCTTTATTTATTTTTCCACTTTTGTAAATTACTTAATAGGCTTAAAAAGGGATCTTTTATTTTTAACCCTCTTTTTAACAAGTTTTTCTTAAACATCTTTTTTTTTAAACATAGAGCATCAAAAATAAGAAATCTTTTAAGTCAGTGTTTTTTTTTATAAAAGAGCTGTATTTCAGTTTGTTATTGTTTTTGTATAGTATTTTAGATTCTGCTTTAAATAAGAAGCACCTGCTATTGCACCTTAAAAAAACTGAATCAAAATCCCCACAGAATTAACAAAAAAAAAAAAAAACAACAGTTAACCACAGGAGTAGGAAGAAGGGAAAATATAGAGAGTTAACCCTTAGACGTGGAGAAGGGACAAAAAAGAGTTCGATTTTTTTAGTCCTTAAAATTACTTTTTGAAGACTTAGTCTCGTTACCAAACTACCTCTCAGTGAGCTTACTGTTACTAAAGTTTATTTATATATATTGAAGTTTTTGTATATATAGATCATTTAAGGGTTAATTTTTATTTTATAATGGGTTTAACTGTTCTGTTTATTAGTGTAAGTTTGCATTTTTTCTTGTTGCTCATATAGCATTTAAAAAAAGGGATCAATTCTTTACAGATTTAAATACAAACAAATATTTTAATTTTGAAAGGTGGTTTTGAAAATTTTGACACCCTAATCTAACTGGACTATAGAACAAAAAATCTATAGTCTATACTATAGAACAGTCTATAGTCTGGACTATAAAACAGTCTATAGTCTGCACTATAAAACAGTCTGTAGTCTGGACTATAGAACAGTCTATAATCTGGACTATAGAACAGTCTATAGTCTGGACTATAGAACAGTCTATAGTATGGACTATAGAACAGTATATAGTCTGAACTATAGAACAGTCTATAGTCTGGATGATAGATCAGTCTATAGTCTGAACTATAGAACAGTCTATAGTCTAGACTATAGAATAGTCTATAATCTGGACTATATAACAGTCTATAGTCTGAACTATAGAACAATCTATAGTCTAGACTATAGAATAGTCTATAGTCTGGACGATAGAACACACTATAGTCTGGACGATAGAACAGTCTATAGTCTGGACGATAGATCATTCTATAGTCTGGACTATAGATCATTCTATAGTCTGGACTATTCTATGGTCTAGACTATAGATCGGTCTATAGTATAGACTATAGATCATTCTATAGTATAGACTATAGATCAGTCTATAGTCTGGACTATAGATCAGTCTATAGTCAGTATATAGTTTTTATTATAGATCAGTCTATAGTCAGTATATAGTCTTTATTATAGATCAGTCTATAGTCTGGACTATAGATCAGTCTATAGTCTGCACTATAGATTAGTCTGTAGTCTGGACTATAGATTAGTCTATAGTCTGGACTATAGATTAGTCTATAGTCTGGACTATAGATTAGTCTATAGTCTGGACTATAGATTAGTCTATAGTCTGGACTATAGATTAGTCTATAGTCTGGACTATAGATTAGTCTATAGTCTGGACTATAGATTAGTCTATAGTCTGGACTATAGATTAGCCTATAGTCTGGACTATAGATCTGTCTATAGCGTGGACTATAGACCAGCCGATGTTTTATTTATACGTGAGAGTAACTTCTTTATTATTTTTCCGTGATCCTTAGTTGCATGATCAGTTGCAACTATCTTCAAAATTCAGAAAAAAGCAGGCATTATGAATATAGCTGTTAGAGCCAAAATCTCGTAAGATCTTGTTTGATAAGATGAAATGTCAGAGTTTTGTTTCATAAGTGAAGAAAGCTTATTTGAGATCTTTGTATGATCATCAAGTTTTTTCCTTGGTCGTATTTACTTGATCTCTAGCGACGCTCTCCGGCTGCATGGATTTCAATCATAACAGAGAAAATGTTCTTTATGAAACAGAGAAAATATCCTTGCATGATCATTCGCAACTATATCCATACTGCTGAAGGATACGTGTATTAAGCAAACATCTATTGGAGTCAAACCTCTGAATCGTCAGAGTTTTGTTGTGTATGTAAGTGAGGGAAACTTCTCAAGATCTTTGTATGATCGGCAAGTGTGGGATTTTTAAGAGATGGAAGCTTCCTAAAGACTATTGCTTGATCTTTCTTAAAGATTTTTGTGTGGTCTTATTTACTTGGTCTCTAGCGATTAACTGGTCTCCGGTGGCAGGGCTAGGTCGTTACATGATCTTTAATATCATTTAAGAGTTTTGTTTTATAAGTGAGTTAAACTTCTTCGAGATGTTTGCACGATTCACAAATGAGTGAGTTTCTTCAAGACATTTGCATGATCTTCCGCAACTCTCTCATTAAGCAATTATCTGTTCGAGGTATGAGCAATATAAAATGATCGAGGCCTGTTGTGAACCCAAATTGTTTCTTGATCTTTAAGGAACTAAATATACCTTCTTTGCTGATTGTAGTTCCCTAAAAAATCGAAGTTAAATTGTTTCAAACTGTTTGGTTAAGATTTTAAAATGAATTGACTGTTTTGGTTACAAAAATGATCAGATTTTTTTTGTTGTCCAAGCAATAAAACCAAAAAAGAAAATCTTTTTTATATATCGCTATATTAAAAAAAACTTCCCGCCTTATGATTGTAAGACAATTTTTGAGGCAAAAGCGTGCCAAGTTTAAGGTTTTTTTTCTTCTACCAAACCACACTGCACACTTCAGCATTTCATTACAAATGATCGTGTTTGTTGTTATTGTTAAGGGGAGCTGCATGTATTGCCTGACGAATGAACTGGTCAGAATGCGTGTTTTAAGTTTATTTTTATAAAAAAATAGGGTTTATTACAGCGCTCTGATGTAAAGTTTAAAATTTGTTGGGTAAAGAAGACGAAGAAAAAAAGGATAATAAAACCACTTTCATTTTTTGTTGATTTAACTTCATCAGGAACCTGCAGAGGAATATTTTCGTGGTCTCTGTTCAATTTGTTTTCAAAATTGTATTTTTCAATCTTAAACATTTGTTATTGTGGCTTAATTTTCTTGTTCACTTTTCAGTTTCGGTTAACTGAAATTTGCCAAGTACCGTTGCCGGTTGTTGCCCGTAAGTTTTTGTGCTCTAAAAATAAATTTAACAAAATTAAATGTTTTACGTTTTTGAATTTAAATTTTGGGTTTTCTTATCTGTTTTTTTTTTTTTTTTTTTTGTAACATGTCCTTTTACATTTAACCCTTTTGTGATATAAACTCCTGGGACTCATGACAGCTCAAAATGAAAAACTCAACAGTTGCAGTTTTCATTGTTTATAGAAATTGGCACAAAATCGTGCCCTTTTAACCACGTGCCACATTTAACTGCAACTGTTATTTTTGCGTTCTTTTTCATTTGTATAAATAAACTGCATCATAAAGCATTGGTAGAAACGCACCTTGCATTTTTCGCTGGTTGCTCCCCCTCTTTTGTTTTTCGTATAAAATTCGACAGGTTTTTGCTTTTTTAATGAAATTTGTAGTTTTTTCTTCTTTATGCAACAAGTTGTAAATCAATGATGATCGATTTCAACACGAGACTAATTCACATGATATATTGTTGTATATATTGGCATTATTCCGTTATATTTGTTTTTATTTTTGGAGTTCTAAAAATTAAATGCAAAATGTCATTAACAAATAATAAAAGGTGGCTTACGCCAAAAAGAACATTTAATGAATTATTTATTTCATTTATCATTAAGAAGAAATTCATGTTAGTTGTAATTAATATTAACTAAAAAACAAACTTAATTACAATTACAACTTAACCTGTTTTCATTATAAAAGTTCTCTTAAAATACTCTCTTTCCTCAATTACCATTTTTTATTATTTTCTCTCTATTTCTTTCTTACTTTTCTAATTCTATTCTAAATCCTGTAATTAAAACCCATTTCCCTTCTTTAATTTTTCTCTCTGTTACTCTCTTTATTTATTATTTCTCTAATTGTTGAAAAGCTTGTCTTAACATTTGATTACACAAAGCTGCAAACGGATTAATTTCCACCAATTGTTGTTTGGCAAATTTACTGCCCATTTTGGCGGCTTCTTCAAAATCTTGGCGGGCTTCATCCAATTTGTTTTGTTTGCGGTAAAGTACGCCACGCTGGCACAAGGCATGACATTTGGATTTGGCTTGATTTAAACAATTCTCCAAAGCTTGATTGAGGTCGTCAAAAGCGGCTAAATAAAAAAACGAAATACAGAATTAAAATTAATTCTTAAAAAAATAAAATACTAGACTAGACTATAGGCTAGATTATAGACTAGAATATATACTAGACTAGACTAGACTATAGACTAGACTATAGACTAGACTATAGACTAGACTATAGACTAGACTATAGACTAGACTATAGACTAGACTATAGACTAGACTATAGACTAGACTATAGACTAGACTATAGACTAGACTATAGACTAGACTATAGACTAGACTATAGACTAGACTATAGACTAGACTATAGACTAGACTATAGACTAGACTATAGACTAGACTATAGACTAGACTATAGACTAGACTATAGACTAGACTATAGACTAGACTATAGACTAGACTATAGACTAGACTATAGACTAGACTATAGACTAGACTATAGACTAGACTATAGACTAGACTATAGACTAGACTATAGGCTAGACTATAGACTAGACTATAGACTAGACTATAGACTAGACTATAGACTAGACTATAGACTAGACTATAGACTAGACTATAGACTAGACTATAGACTAGACTATAGACTAGACTATAGACTAGACTATAGACTAGACTATAGACTAGACTATAGACTAGACTATAGACTAGACTATAGACTAGACTATAGACTAGACTATAGACTAGACTATAGACTAGACTATAGACTAGACTATAGACTAGACTATAGACTAGACTATAGACTAGACTATAGACTAGACTATAGACTAGACTATAGACTAGACTATAGACTAGACTATAGACTAGACTAGAGACTAGACTAGAGACTAGACTAGATACATAGACTATAGACTAGACTATAGACTAGACTATAGACTAGACTATAGACTAGACTATAGACTAGACTATAGACGAGACTATAGACTAGACTATAGACTAGACGATAGACTAGACTTATAGACTAGACTATAGACTAGACTATAGAACTAGAATTATAGACTAGACTATAGACTAGACTATAGACTAGACTATAGACCTAGACTATAGACATGACTATAGACTAGACTATAGACTGACTATAGACTGATAATAGACTAGACTAGAGACTAGACTATAGACAGACTATAGTACTAGAAGATAGACCTAGACTATAAGACTAGACTATAGACTAGACTATAGACTAGAACTATAACTAGACTATAGACTAGACTGTAGACTAACTGTAGACTACTAGAGACTAAGGACTATAGACATGACTATCGACCTAGACTAGACTAGACTAGCCTAGACTATAGACTAGACTATAGACTAGACTATACTAGACTATAGACTAGACTAAGACTAGACTATAGAACTAGACTATAGACTAACTATAGACTAGACTATAGACTAGACTATAGACTAGACTATAGACTAGACTATAGACTAGACTATAGACTAGACTATAGACTAGACTATAGACTAGACTATAGACTAGACTATAGACTAGACTATAGACTAGACTATAGACTAGACTATAGACTAGACTATAGACTAGACTATAGACTAGACTATAGACTAGACTATAGACTAGACTATAGACTAGACTATAGACTAGACTATAGACTAGACTATAGACTAGACTATAGACTAGACTATAGACTAGACTATAGACTAGACTATAGACTAGACTATAGACTAGACTATAGACTAGACTATAGACTAGACTATAGACTAGACTATAGACTAGACTATAGACTAGACTATAGACTAGACTATAGACTAGACTATAGACTAGACTATAGACTAGACTATAGACTAGACTATAGACTAGACTATAGACTAGACTATAGACTAGACTATAGACTAGACTATAGACTAGACTATAGACTAGACTATAGACTAGACTATAGACTAGACTAAGACTAGACTATAGACTAGACTGACTAGACTATAGACTAGACTATAGACTAGACTATAGACTAGACTATAGACTAGACTATAGACTAGACTATAGACTAGACTATAGACTAGACTATAGACTAGACTATAGACTAGACTATAGACTAGACTATAGACTAGACTATAGACTAGAATATAGACTAGACTATAGACTAGACTATAGACTAGACTATAGACTAGACTATAGGGTAGACTATAGGGTAGAATATAGACTAGACTATGGGGTAGACTATAGGGTAGAATATAGACTATACTGTAAACTAGTTTATAGTCTAGAAAATTTCGAAGAAAAAGTTGAAGCTTCTTAATAAATGTTTGTGTAGCAATGCTGCCAACTGCTTTTCTTTTTCAGCTTATTCACCATATATGGTTTATGTCTCGGCTGATGGTTATTATTGACACCAACCTGTACAAGGGAATTTAAACAAAAATTTCCCCTTTATATGTAGAGCAGAACAAGTGTGCTGCTTTGAACTTCTTTACAAGTTCTGAAAGTTCTACTTTTATTTAATTCACTTTCTACTCACCCTCATCTTTCCCAGCTAATCTTAAAGCCTGTGCCCGATTATTATAAATTGAAGCCCTTTTGGGTGTCAATTCTAAAGATTCCTTAAACTTTTCCAAAGCTTCTTCCAATTTCTCTTCTTCAGCCAATTTTACAGCTTCTATTTCCAATTGTTTGGATTTCTTTAATATTTCCACTTCACAACCGAGTGCCTCATCTTGATCCACTAAAGGTTCGGTAGAATCTGGATTAATGAGTTGTGCTTCCAAAGAAGAAGTTAATTCCAGAGGATTGAAGATCGATTCTAAAACTTGCTGATCATGAGCTGATAGACAAGATTTTGTTAAGGGCATTTTTTTGATTCACAGATATACTTTTAATGTTGTTAACGTTGGGAGCTTTAAAAGCAAACTGATTTTGTTTTTTTATGATAAAACTATTTTGATTTTATTAAACAGGTGTTGTTTTTGTTAATGCGTTTTGTTTTTGTTTATTTTGATATAAAAACAGAGTTTGAGAGATGCAAATGAACATGAAAAACTGGTCTATTTTTGTTTAAATGTGAATAAAATTAAACCTCTACTTTAAACAGAGTGTGTGTGTGTGTGTTTGTTTCTTAACAAACAGCATGTGAGTATTTTGTTAGAAAAAATAGACAGACGGTGTTTAAAAGATTTTGAAAAGGGGGGGTCGAGTAATGAAATATTAATAATTTATAAAATTTTATTGTAAAATCTTTCAATTTTTGTTTAAATATTTTACAAAATTTTAATTTTATTTACAGATTTTCTTTACGTTGCTTTAAAAACCAGAAGAATCAAAAACACGAACGTAAATATCTGCCGTCGTTTTATGGAAAAGGAAAACTACCTTTGAAGTTTTGAAGCAAAAATTTTCAATTATTTCAATAGAAAATATCTCACGAACAAGTCTATTTTTGTAATTTGTATTATTCCTTTAAGACCCTGTAAAGTTTTTTTATCTTAATTTGAACAATAAAACGTTGTATTCAACAAGAAAAGAAAAATTATGTGATGAAAAACCTTTCACATTTGTTTAATTTCCCTTACTTAATTTTTACTCCTAAACTTATGCTCTTCTTTAAAACACTAAATAAATGATTATTTTAATATTTTTTATATGAAAATTCGGTATGCATACTTTAGGGAGCAAATTTATTACAGAGTTGCACAGAAATCAAAAAATATTTTTCGATTTTTAAGAAAACGTGCTCCGATCTCAAATCTGATGGCATATTCAGATTCAGCATCGAAAAACCCTAGTATGTGGGCCTCTCGGCTCAATTGGGCCGGTAGTTTCCGAGAAAAAAGCAAAAAAGTTAAAACGGCCAGTTTGATAAAATTCCTATTGTTTAGTACAGACATAAACCATGCTAAAGTTGTTTATGACACCTTCACACACACGTCATATTCATATAGGCGTGTGTATGGATGTGTGTTTTATTTAAGTGCACAACAGCGCCACCTGTTGACCGCAAGTTGTACAAAGTGTGTGTGTATGTAATTTAGCTAAAATTGTCAGATTTTCTTTTTTTGCTTTTTTCTCGGAAACTACCGGCCTAAAACGGCCGGGAGTACCACATACTAGGGTTTTTCGATGCTGAATCCGAATATGCTATCAGATTTGAGATCCGAGCACGTTTTCATAGAAATCGAAAATCAATTTTTGATTTCTGTGCAACTCTGTCAATATAAGCTCCTGAAGTTGGCAACAGAAAAGAAAGCACATTAAAAAGGCGCCCCCTATACATTGCTAGTAAACTAACTTGTTTTCTCATTTTTAATATTAATATTTTCAGAGCATATTTTAGGGAGCAAATTTATTACAGAGTTGCACAGAAATCAAAAATTGATTTTCGATTTCTATGAAAACGTGCTCGGATCTCAAATCTGATAGCATATTCGGATTCAGCATCGAAAAACCCTAGTATGTGACACTCCCGGCCGTTTTAGGCCGGTAGTTTCCGAGAAAAAAGCAAAAAAAGAAAATCTGCCAATTTTAGCTAAATTACATACACACAAACTTAGTACAACTTGCGAACAGCAGGTGGCGCTGTTGTTTGTTCAAGTAAAACACACATCTATACACACGCCTACATGAATATTACGTGTGTGCGAATGTGTGTTATCATAAACAACTTTCGCACGGTTTATGTCTGTACTAAACAATGGGAGTTTTATTAAACTGGCCGTTTTACCTTTTTTGCTTTTTTCTCGGAAACTATTGGCCCAATTGGGCCGAGAGGTCTACATACTAGGGTTTTTCGATGCTGAATCCGAATATGCTATCAGATTTGAGATCAGAGCACGTTTTCTTGAAAATCGAAAATCAATTTTTGATTTCTGTGCAACTCTGTAAAAATTAGCGCCTGAAGTAGGCAATATAGCAATGGAATGCATTAAAACTAACTGTGGGCGGCGCCATCTATTCGTCGCTAGCAAACTAACACGTAAAGGTTTATAAATTGCCCAAAAATGCGTGATTAGTTAGTTTTCTTTTAAGAAACTACTTGACTTAAAAAGCCTTTGAATAGTTTTGAAGGTTTTTAAGAGTTTTTAAGTGGGATTTTTAAATCATTTTTAAAATAAAGCTGTTTGATTATGTTTAAATAGTCATGTAAAGGTTTTTCTTAATAAGCAAAATAAGTTTCTTAATTTTTTGTTACTTATTGTTATAAAAGCTATTTTAAACTATTTATTACATTCTTATAAAAGCTTTTTTAAGCTTTCTATTAAAAACTCTTTTAATTATGTATATTTTTTTCTTAAAAAAATATCTTTTTTTAAAAAACTTTTTAGAGCTTTTTCTTTAAAAAGATTTTTAAATCTTTTTCTTTAGATTTTTAAAGCTTTCTCTTTAAAAGGTCTTTTCCTTTGAAAAGAGTTTTAAAGCTTTTTCTCTAAAAAGTCTTTAAAAGCTTTTCTTTATAAGGAGTTAAAAGCTGTTTTCCTAAAAAGACTCTTAAAAAGATTTTTCATAAAAAAGCTTATACAGCGCTTTTCTTAGAAAGGCTTTTACTGCTATTTTAAAAAAAGCTTTTACAGCGTTTTTCTTTTAAAGCTTTTATTAATATGTTTAAACAAACTTTTTTTTAGGAAAAAAAACTCTTTCTTAGCACAAAACGTATTAAAGTTGTTTGCTTAAAATGGCTTTAAGAACGATTTTTATAGGAAAGCTTTAAATGCTTTGTAAAGCTTTTTTATAGAAAAGTTTGTAAAACTTTTTCATAGAAAAGCTTTATAATGCTTTTACATAAAAAGCTTTTTAGAGCTTTTGCATAGAAAAGCTTTTTAAGGCTTTTTTTTTATAGAAAAGCCTTTAAAGCTGATTTATAGATAAACTTTTTAAAGCTTTTTCATAGAAAAGCTCTTTAAAGTTCTTTCATAGAAAAGCTTTTTATAAAAAAACTTGTTAAAGCTTTTTTATTAAAAAAAAACTTTTAAAGCTTAAAGCTTTTTAAAGCTTTTTCATAGAAAAGTTCTTTAAAGCTTTTTCATAAAAAAGTTCTTTAAATCTTTTTCATAGAAAAGATCTTTAAAGCTTTTTCATAGAAAAGCTTTTTAAAGTTTTTTTTTTGTAAAAAAAGTGTTTAAAGCTCTTTTTTAAGGTTTTCCTTATTAAAGGAAACTGCTGATTTGAACTTTTTCATTACTTACCCCTTTTCTTAAGCTTTAATTAAGCTTTTATTTAATACTTATTTTGCATTTCACTGATTTACATTTTCCTGTTTTTTTTATTTTTTTAAAAACAATTTATTAATGTTCTGTTTTTTTCTTCTTTTTTCATTTTGTTGTTGTCTTTTTGTTTTATAATATCATTCTTTTTCATGTTGTTTTATAATTATTATTTATATAATTAATAATATAATTTTTTGGTTTTATTTGTTTTTATATTTAATGTATATGTAAATATTAAGGACAATATTATTTTTTTTAGCCGTTAATTTAAATTAAACATTTTTTTTGTTTTTTTTTGTAATATTTTTTTTTTTTAAATTAAATAATTATTTAATAATATATATATTTTTAATAATAAATCAGCATTGTTTTTATATTTATATATATATTTATATTTTTTATATATATATTTGCTATGCTAATGCATTATGTTTGTTTTTTGGTTTTTTTTTAAATTTATGAATTTATTAATAATATATTTTGAATAATATTTTGTTTTTTTAATATAAATTTTAAATATTTTTTTTAGATTTTTTTAATATATTTTTCTTTGCTTTATTAAATGTTTAACCTTAAACGTTTTTTTTTTATTTTAAATTAATTTACACAGCTTTTTAATAATATTTTTTATATATAATTTTTTTTTATATTTTTGTTTTAAAAAAATCTTTATTTTTTTTAAATAAATGTATAGCTCGCTGATTTTTTGTTTTTTTTATTTTTTTTTGTCACCTAAATGAATAAATCCTAAATTTCCAATGGTGTTTTATTTATTATATTTTATATACTAAAAGCTTGCTTAAAAGTTTTTTACTTAAAATATTTTTCTTGTTTTTAAAAAGTCTCGCTTTTCTAAGTTAATTTTTTTTTAGATTTTTAAATTTTAAAATGTGTGTGTGTGTTTGAGAAAAATATATTTAAAATAAAGTTTTTTCTAACTTTTCGTAACCTTTAGCTTTTTCTTTAAAATTTTCTCGTACTTAAAAGTTTTCCAAAAGCTTTCACCTCATTTTTCTACAAAATTGTAACAAAAAATCTTAAATTTGTTAAAACACAGTGGAAGATAAAGTTTAACATAAATTGAAGAATAACTAATATTTTGTGTTTATTTTGAAACACTGTGCCTTACAATATTTTTAATCAAAAATTAATGTTTTTCTTAATATTTCTACTTTAACCCCACTGTGCCTTATCTTCGTTCAAAAAAATAAAAGTGTACTTTATAGTTTTAAAAGAGTTTCTACTGTACATTAGTTTTAAGTCTTAAATACTAAAGAATTATTTATTATTTAATGTAGTTGTTATGTCATTCATTTTCTCTTTTTTTTTGCTCTAAAATCTTAATGTGGCACGTAAATTTGGTTTAAATGTTAAAAGTATTGTGTTCAAGTTTTTCTTTTTAAATATTTAAAAATAGATTTATTTTATTTTTTTGGTATTTTGCTCTAAACTACGTGCTATTAAGAGAACAAACAGAAAAATGTGTAGTTCAAATGCGGCAGATTGCGGAAGAAGTGCAAGAAAACTGATAAAATCAACAAAAAGATAACATAACGAAAAGTTAGAGCTTTTTCATAAAAAAACTTTCAAAAGCTACTTTTTTCTTGAAAAAATTTTATTACAAGTTTTTAAATAATTTTGTATAAAAAAGCTTTTTAAACTTTTTTTTTTCATAAAAATCTCTTTTTCTTAAAAAGCTATTTAAAGTATTTCTTAAAAAGATGTTTAAAGCTCTTTCATGAAAAAGTTCTTTAAAAAACCTTGTTAAAGCTTTTCTAATAAATTTTCCTATAATTTTTCTTAAAAAGTTTTAAAGCTTATTGCAGACTTCTTTAAAAAATCTATTAAAATTAATTAAAAAATTTATTCTTATAAAATATATTTGAAAGCTTTTTATAAAAGCTTTTTTATATCAGAATCTTATAAAAGCTTCTGATATATGTTAACACTAAATGATTTTAGATTTTTATAAAAAATCTTCTTAAAGTGTATATAGAAAAAGTTTCATTCTGAAGCTTCTAAATGCATTTAATTGATTTCTATACAAAAAGCTTCTAAGAGCTTTTTATACCTAAAGCTTTTAAAGACTTTTTTTCAACTCTTTCAAAAGCTTTTCTATAAAAAAGTTTTCAAAGGCTTTTCTATGGCAGAAAATAAAACTTTTAAAAGCTATTTAAGAAGCATATTTTGAAAGCTTTTCCTTAAAAAATCCTTTTGGAGTTTTTCCTTAGAAGAACATCTAAAAGATTTTTGAAAAGTTTAAATTTTTTAAGTAAATTTTTATTAATACAAAGTTTCTAAAAGCTTAAGCTTCTTATACATAACGCTTTTAAAGACTTTTGTATACGAAATGAATTTCGAATCTTCTTTTTACTAATCTGTTTGTAAAAGCTTTTATGTATAAAAAGTTTTCAAAAGCTTTTTCTTCAACTGATAAAAAGCTTAAAAATGCCTTTTAAAAAGTAACGTTTAAAAGCTTTATCGTATTAAAAGCTTTTTATTAAAAAGTTTCTAAAAGCTTTTTATTAAAAAAGTTTCTAAAAGCTTTTTATTAAAAAGTTTCAAAAAGCTTTTCAATAAAAAGTTTCTGAAAGGTTTTTCTTAAAAAGTTTTTTATTTGAAAGTTCTAACAGCGTTTTCTTACAAAGTTTTTCTTAAAATGCTTCTAAAATATTTCACATAAAAGCTTTTTAATAAAATATATCAAAGTGAACTTTTTCAAAACAGGTTCTTAAAGGTCTTCAAAATAAAAAGAAATATCAAATATAAAAAAGCTTTCATACATAATAAATAATTTAATATTTTTTCTATTTTGTTTTGTCTGAAAAAAGCTCCCCTAGTCTTATTTGTTGTGTAATACAAAAATGTATATTTTTGGTTGTTTTTATTGTTTTAATTTTTTTTGTAAAGATTTGTTTTTTTTTACTTCTTGGCAAAATATTGTAATTTTCAAGCTCTTTGTTAAAATGTTTTTTTTTTTGTAAGTATTTAAGACCTGTTTGTTGTTTTTGTTTGTTATTAATTTCATTGAGTAATACAAACGATTGTCAATTAATGTCACAACCTATTACAGGAGACTTTCTGGTAGTTGTTTGTTTTTGGAAAAATAATATAAAAAAAGCTTTTTTTAAGAATTAAGATTAAAAGCTTTTAAAAGATATAAACAAATAAAACTAGAGGGTGTGTAAAGTAGGAAATAAAATATGAACTTATAAGAAAGCTATGTATATTAAGCGAGACTGAAATATGTTAAAGCTTTTTGTTAAACAAAAATTTTTTGCAAGCTTTTTGTTTTCTTTTTTTTTAATATAATTTACTTGATTTACACAATATCTACAACAGTTTGTTTTTTGTTAAATATTTATTTATATAGAGATTTTTTGCTTTTTCTTCAAAGTTAACTATTTTTTTCAATTGTTTTTTTTAGTAAAATTTTACTTAAGTTTAGTTTTTTTTTAATTTTAAAGAGGGGAATTTTGTTTTTTTTTTTTGTCTATACAAAATGTTGCTGCTTTTTTGGTTTTAGTTAGTTTAATTTTAAGCCTTTTTTTAGTTTGTATTTTCATTTAAATGCTTGTTAGTTATTATAAATATATTGCGTTATTTTTGTTTGTTTATATTTAAAGACTATTATTTTTTATTTAGGGGGAGGTTTTAATTTAAACAACAGCTTATTTTTTTGTATTTTAAGTTTTTATAAATTTTTTGTATTTTAAAATGAATTTAAATTTTTCCTTTTTTACATTTACTGATTGTTTGATGTTATTTTTTATGTTTTTGGGGTGATTTTATGAAAATTTTTTTAAATTTTATATATTTTGTGTTTTTTATATTAATATTTTACAAGTTTTGTTAAATATTTGAAAAAGGGGTTTATTTTTTTAATAAATATAAGTTTTGTATAAGCAGTTGGTTATGAAAAGCATTTTTTTAATTATTTTTATCTTTTTGTAAATATACCCGCTTTTAGAAACAAATTTATAGATTTTTTAAGGAAATTTTTAAAAAGTTTTCTTAAAAAAGCTTCATAAGACTTTTTCTTAATAAGACATATTAAAGCTTTTTTGTAAAATGGAAATTTTTTAAAAGCTTTTCTTCTAAAAAGTTTTCTTTAAGATATTTTTTAAAGAAGCTTTTTAAGGCTTTTTCGTAAAAAGCTTTGTAAAGCTTTTTTGGAGGAGCTTTTTCCTGAAAAGCCTTCTTAAAGATTTTTCTTAAGAATGTTTCTTAAGGCTTTTTCATAACAAGTTTTCTTAAAACTTTTTTAATAAAAACATTTTAAAGCCTTTTCTTAAAGCTTGTTTTTTAAAAAGCTTCTTAAAACTTTTACTTTATTTTTAAAAATACTTCTTAAAGCTTTATCGTAAACAGGCTTCGTAAAGCTTTTCTAGGAGATTTGTTTAAAAGCTTTTCCCAAAAAAGTCTTCTTAAAGATTTTTCTTAAGAAAGTTTCTTAAGACTTTTCATAACAAGGTTTCTTAAAGCTTTATAATAAAAACGTTTCTTAAAGCTTTTTCTTAAAAAAAGCTTCTTAAAGCTTTTTCTTAAAAAGCTTCTTAAAGTTTTTTCTTAAAAAGGCTTCGTAAAGCTTTTGCTACTAATTTCTTTGAAGATTATTTTTAAAAATACTTTTTAAAGCTTTTTCGTAAACAGGCTTCGTAAAGCGTTTCTAGGAGATGTGTTTAAAAGCTTAAGAAAGTTTCATAAGGCCTTTTCATAACACGGTTTCTTAAAGCTTTAAAATAAAAAAGTTTCTTAAATCGTTTTCTTAAAAAAGCTTCTTAAAGCTTTTTTTTTAAAGGCCTCGTAAAGCTTTTTTTTAAATAATGCCTCGTAAAGCTTTTTCTTAAAAAGGCCTCGTAAAGCTTTTTGTTAAAAAAGCTTCTTAAAGCTTTTGTTAAAAAAGCTTCTTAAAGCCTTTTCTTAAAGAAGCTTTTTAAAGCTTTTCTTAAAAAAGTTTCTCAAAGCTCATTTTAAAAAAGCTTCGTAAAGCTTTTTCCTAAAAGATATTTTTAAAGGTGAAAGTAAAAAATCAACTTGAAATTTTTTCAATGGATTCTTGAAATTTAAAAAAGTGCTTAAAGTTTTTTCTTAAAAAAAACTTTTTTAAGCTTTGTCTAAAATAAATCGTTAAAGCTTTTCTTAAAAAAGCCTCTACAAGTAGTTTATTAAAGACTTTTTAATAGCTGCTTTCTTAAAACATTTTTTTTTCTTAAAAATGCTTTTTTGAGACAAGATTTTTAAAGCCTTTTCATAACAAACTTTTTAAAACTAGTTCTTAAAATTTAGAAAGAACTTTCTTACAAAACTCTAAAAGCTCAACGCTTTTGCTATTAATCTTGTTTAAGAATTTTCAACTTCTTAAAACTTTGTCTTAAAAAAGCTTTCTTATTATAAAAGCTTTTTTTTAAATTTCCTTTAAAACCGTTTTTAAATCTTTCTTTCATTTGCCTTAATAATCAAAAATGTATTTAACATTTAATTAAATTTATTTTGTTGTGTATATTTTTTAAACAATTTAATTTTTTAAATTATTTAGGAATTTTTAAACATTTTATATTTATATAAAATTTAAAAATCACAACAAATTTTTAAGTTATTTTTTTTTTGTAAAAATCTTTGAATAATAGCCACTCAAATAAAAGCAAGAATTTGAATTTTTTTTTTTTTGGGTTGCTTTATGTAATTTTTAGCATTTTTTTTTAAATTTAGTTTTTTAATTATTTTTATTATTTATATATTGTTTTTAATTTTTTTTATAAATTTAGCTTTTAAATTTAATTTTTTTAGTTTTCAATATTTTTTCTCATTTTTGCCATTTTTATTCTCAAAAAAGAAAGGTACTAGTTGTTTTTTTATAAATTTATATTGTATATTACATTTATATAAGTTTTTTTTACATATTATTCAACAAATTTTATTTTATATATATTTTTGGGGTTATTTTTTTTTATAATTTTTTTAATAAGAGTATATTTTTTTTATTATAATTATATTTAAAAAGTTTAACAAAGTTTTTTTTGTTTTTAGTTTTTATATTATTTTGCTTTTAGTTACTGTTCCAAATGATTTTTAAACCAAAAAAACAAGGTTTTATTTTTTCAACATAGATTTTTTTTGTTAATAATTTCGTTAAAACATTTATTTTATTTTCTTGTTTGGATTTTTTTTTCTATCACACTCATAACAACTCAACGGCAGCTGGGCAAAAGCGAGATAATTTTGAAAAGATTTTTTATTGAAGTAGTCTATGGATTAGCCTATCGACTATGCTATGAATTAGTCTATAGACTAGTCTACCGGCTAGTCTATTAACTAGTCTATCGACTCATCTATGACCTTGTGCATTAACTTGTCTATAAACTACTCTATCGACTAGTCAATGAACTAGTCTATCGACTAATATATGAGTCTATCGACAAGTCAATAAACTAGTCTATTGACTAGTCAATAAACTAGTCTATCGACTAGTCTATGAACAAGTCCATCGACTAGTCTATGAATTAGCCTATGAACTAGTCTATCGACTAGTCTATGAACTAGTCTATCGACTAGTCTATGAACTAGTCTATCGACTAGTCTATGAACTAGTCTATCGACTAGTCTATGAACTATGAACTAGTCTATCGACTATTCTATGAACTAATCTATTGACTAGTCTATCAACTAGTCGATGAAGTAATCTATGGACTTGTCTATAAACTAGTCTATAGACTAGTTTATGAACTAGTCTATGAACTAGTCTATCGACTAGTCTGTGAACTAGTCCATCGACTAGTATTTGAACTAGTCCATCGACTAGTATTTGAACTAGTCTATGAACTAGTCTATCGACTAGTCTATGAACTAGTCTATCGACTAGTCTATGAACTAGTCTACCGACTAGTCTATGAACTAGTCTGTCGACTAGTCTATGAACTAGTCTATCGACTAGTCTATGAACTAGTCTATCGACTGGCTTATGAACTATTCTATGAACTAGTCTATCGACTAGTCTTTAAAGTAGTCTATGAACTAGTCTATCGACTAGTCTATGAACTAGTCCATCGACTAGTCTATGAACTAGTCGATGAACTAATCTATGGACTAGCCTATTAACTAGTCTATAAACTAGTCTGTGGACTAGTCTTTAAAGTAGTCTATGAACTAGTCCATCGACTAGTCTATGAACTAGTCCATCGACTAGTCTATGAACTAGTCCATCGACTAGTCTATGAACTAGTAGATGAACTAATCTATGGACTAGCCTATTAACTAGTTTATAGTCTGTAGAATAGTATGTGAACTAGCATATCGACTTGTCTATAAAATAATCTATGAAATAAAATAGTTTATCGATTAGTCTAAGAACTACACTATCGAATAGTCTATTAACTAGTCGACTCTTTTAACTAGTTGAATGTCTGTTGACTATTTAGTAGCTTTTTATAAAATATTTGAAAAAACTTAAAATTTTTGTATGCCCAGCTGTAAAATCAACAAATTTTCGAATTATTTTTTAATTAATTTTTTTTTAATTTCCGTTTTAATTTTCTATAAATTAAATTAATAAGATGAACCCTTTTTACAAAAGCAAATTAATAAAACTCTCTTTTGTTAGTATAACTACAACCAGGTTTTGTTTTTTTTTTTGTTTTGCTTGTTATAAAACTAAACTAATTTTAGTTTTTTTCAGTTTTAAGATAAAGTTAAATTTTATAAAAAATTCTGTTCAAATTTTACTTTGATTTTGATGTGTTGTTTTTTAAAGTTTATATTACAAATATTTTTTTTTAATAAAAAAAACTAAGAGGGTTATAAAAAAAGTTAAAAGCTATTTTTTTTTTTAAATTATAAAAAATTAAGAAATTTTTGTTGAGCTTTTAAGTTTATATAAGTAACTATACATTGGTTAATTAAATTAGAGTTAGATAAAGATAAAGAGAGAGAGAGTTAGCTTAAAAGCTTTTTTTTATGAGAAAAGAAGAGAGTTCATTTTACAATAGTTTAGCGTTTGTTTTTAGTTTTCTATTTGTTTTTTTTCTTTAAATAGTAAAAGCGTTTTTTTCTCTTTAATTTGTTAGTTAGTAGTTAGTTTTCTTTTTTTGGAAAAATCGCGCCCTGTCGGCTTTAACTTTAACGTTTCTTTTTAAATTTTTTGCCAATCAACCTTTGTTTTTAAGCTTTTTTTTCATATTTTTCATTTTTAGTAGTGAATTTTAGTTCTTTAGCTATTTTCCAGCCTATTTTTTTTTTGGTTTGTTTTAAAATGTAGTTTTTATTTCTGTTTTTAAAAGTTTTAAGTTTTTTGTTTATAACTCGTTTACCAAGTGAAATATTTTTTTTTTATAATTTTTTTAATTTTTGTTGGTGAAAATTATATAAATTTTTTATATTTTTTTGTAATATTTTTGTTGTTGTTGGTGTAATTAAATTGTTGTTTGCTTTTTTTTGTTGAAAAAAGTGGTGCGCGGTGCATAATTGTACTAATACATATTGTTATTAATTATTAATTTGGTTTAATTTATTTTTTTGTTTAATATTTTTTTTGTTAAGGTGTTTTTTTGTTGTTGTTGCTGTTGTTGTAGTTCTTTAGTAAATAAGCTAAACATTTATTTATAATAATGTTAATCTCTACATATTTTTTTTAATATTTTTTTAATTATTTTTTTTTATATATAATTATCCTTTTTATTATTTAAATGTATATAGTGTGGGTTTCTGTGTATTTGTCTGTTTGTTTTTGTTTATGTATATAATTTTCTTTATTTTTTTTGTTACTACTTTTTGTTTAATTTATTGGGTTTCTAATGCTTTTTTTATCTTTTAAAAGTTGTTACTAAATAGTTTTTCTACTAAATGTGTGTAATATTTTTTCAATAATTTTTCTTTAAATTTACGACTGTGGTATTTTTGTTGTTGTTGTAATTAGGTGGGTTTTTTTTATTTAGTTTTTTTTTAGTTTGTTTATTAGTGTTTTTTTAACCAAAATTAAAACAGTTAATTTAATTTAAAATGAAATTTATAAAACTACTCTAAAAGAGGCTTTTAGTTTAATTTGTAAGGGAGAAAATGGTAAAATGTTTAAGAGTTTTGGTTTTATTTTTACTAAGTTCCTTTTTTCTGGGTTTGTTGTTTTATAATAGGAGTTTGGGGGTTTTTCTAAATCAAGTGTTTTATTTGAATTTATAAATATTTTTAAATATTGGCAGTGTTTTTTTTTATATTTTTTGATATTTTACAGATATTAAGTATTTTTTCTAAAAAAAAGCTAAAAAAAGCTTTAAAGCTTACTTAAAATTATCCCATTTAACTAACTTATTTATAACAATTTATCAAAAGATTATGGAACAAAATTTGTCTTATAAACTTTTAATAAATTGTTGTAAATAAAATTCTTAAGCTCTTCAGTATAATTTTGCGAAAATAGCTTTAAAGCTTTACTAAAAATTAAAAGCTTTTTAGTAGATTTATTTAAAAATAAGGTAAAATTATCCTCAACTGTTAACTAAATATCTTAAAGGTTATTTTAATTAACATTTTACCTAAAAAGCTTTAAAGCTTAAATGATATTAAAAGCTAAATTAACTTAAGCCATCATTTAGCTTTATATTTTTACTTAAAATTTTAAGTTTCGAAAGTGTATAACTTGGGAAAAAAATAAGCTTAAAAAGCTTAACTAAAATTAAAAGCTTTTTAACCAATTTGTATTAATTTAGGAAAACTTTGTTTTAAACTTTACTTAAATTCATTAAAAGTTATTTTAATTAAATTGTTTTTCTAAAAAGCTTTATAATTGAAAGGTAACTAAAAGCTTTAGTTAACATAAAACTTTCAAGCTCTAGAGATCAACCCAAAAACTAGCCTTAATTGAATGTGAAAATCGTTTGTAATCTTTTAATAATCAATTTTCTAATATATTGCATAAAAAGCTTGAAATCTTAACGGGTATTGAAACTTAGAAACAAACTCTTCTTATCTGAGTGTTAAAACAGCTTTGAATTGTAGCAAACAATCATTTTATATTCAATTTGCTATAGATTTACATAAAAAGCTTTACAAATTAAGGACATTTTTAACTTAGGCTTCAAAAAAGCTCTATTCTTTTACTTTAAAACCTTACATTTAATAAAAAGCTTTTAAATTTCACGGAAACTAATGAATTGCTTTAGTTGCTTAAAATCTGATCGTAATAATATACCTAATATACCTATTATTTGATATAAAAAGCTTTTCACAGAAACAACATTAAATGAAAGCTATAAAAGCTTTCAAGCTAAATCAAAAACTAGTCTTAACTGTTTCATAAAATTTTAAATAATTATTGCTTAAAATCATTGAATTATATAACTTTATAAATTTTTACCTTAAAAAAGCTTTAAAGCTTAAACAAAACTATTCAAAACTAGCCACTGAAAGCTGACAAGGATATAAACTTATTAATTGGTATTGTTTTGAGTCCTAAAAGTTGATAAAACGCAATAAACACTTTAACATCTATATCAATCAAACATTTCTAAAAAGTATATATAAAGGTTGTCTTAAAGCAATAACACGGAAATTACAACATGAATAACTTTGGCCAACACCATACAAGGAGTCTAAGTTACAGCTAAAACTTTAAAGGATTATTTACAGCAGAAATTAGGAGTTTTACCTATTTCTAAATAAAACCAGAATGAAAAGCTTTACTAACGGAAATTTTACTCAAAGGGACGAAAGCTTTTGGAATGAAGTTACAGCTACAACTTTAAATTCAAAAGCTCCACTGTGTGAAATTTGAATCAAAGGGAAGAAAGCTTATCGAATTAGTTCAAAAGCTTTTAGAAAGTCTCAAGATATAATCAAAGAGGAGATGTTATTGATCTTTTCATAAAAAAATCACAAAAGCTTTTCAAATTAAGCTTTAAACATAGTTCTAAAGCCGTAATATATAAATAGATTAAAACATGGATGACTTTTGTGTTTTTTTTATGAAATAACACAAAAGCTTGAAACTCTTCAAATAAAGCTTTTTTTCATGGTTTTGTCGAAATTTCCAAAGCAACTAAAATTAATTAAAATCTACATTTCTTTCAAAATATATTAAAACATAATGGATTAAGCGTATTTAATATGTTGATATACAAAATATAGTTTTAATAAAATGGTCTACGAAATGGACTAGACTATAGACTAGACTATAGTCCAAATACTAGACAAAACTATAGATTAGATTATTGTCTTTTAGAATAGGCCGTAGTCCAGATTTTAGACTACAATATAGTATAGACAGTTGTTTAGACTACAGACTATACTATAGTCCAGACTGTAGATTAGGGTTTTCTCCAGACTTTGGACTAGACTATAGTCCAGACTTTTAATTTAACAATAGTCGTGACTACAGTACACAGTTTAGATTATACTGTAGCCCAAACTTAAGACTAGACTATAGTCAGACTATACTATAGTCCAGTTTTATGATAAGACTATGGTCTAGACTTCAGGCTAGAATATACTATTGACCAGACAAATGAATAGATTATAGTCCAGCCTATAGATTATACTATAGTCCAGTCTATGGACTTAATATTAGATAACAGTCCACACTTAAGACTAAACTATAGTCTAGACTTAATACAAGATTAAAGTCCAGACTTCAGACTAGACTATAGAGACGACTATAGTCCGGACGGTATGAACTATATACTATAGACTATATACTTTAGACTATAAACTGAACTATTGTCCGAACTATAAACTAGACAAACTATAGTGTGGACTATGGACTATCTACTATAGTCTAGTCCACACTATAGTCTAAATTTAAACTGGACTTTTATCCAGTCTTTATACCGTATATTAGACTAGAGTATAGATTATGGACTAAACAATCATCCGTACGAGGAGCTTGACTATAGTCGAAACTATAGACCCAGTTCAGTAAGTTTTTTATTCTTCCTAGACCATTTATCCAATATATGTATAACTATCTTCTACAAGGACGAGAAAAGCGACGATAGATTTATATAAAAACACTTTAAGCCTGCTTTAAGAGATGCGGGTCGGGGTCGGGTTCGGTTACATTAGCGGGATTTCTGATTCTATTAATAAGCATAGCACAATTGACCGTTTTTTTTAAACAATAAGCGTAGAAGCGTGTGAGATATTTTTGGGTGATTTCTTTTTTGTTCTTTTCAGGCTACAACGCTTATTCTTTTAGCACACATATTTTTTTTAAGATTTTTTTTTATAATTTTTTTTTAAAATGGGGAAAAAAAACATACAATACATACATACAATTTGTCTGGATGTTGTTGTTGTAGTTGTACAATTTACAAATTTTGTTTTTGGTTTCTAGATGTTGTTTGTTTGTAAGTTGTTGTTGTTATTGTTGTTTCAATTATTGGTAAACGGAATCATAATTCTTTTTGTTGTTGGTGTAGAGATGATGTGTGGGCGTGTTGTGTTCACTGGATGAGAGGGGTGAAGTTAAAGTTTCTAAAGTTGATTCCTGGTGTTGGTGTTGATGTGGATGCTGATGATGTTGTTGGTGGTGGTGTTGTTGTTGTTGATGGTGTGTTGAGTTTTGTTGTAGTTGTTGGTGGTGTTGTTTTTGTTGTTGAGTGTTCGCTGGTGTAAATATACCTGAGGATTTTGTTGTTTGTTTGTTGGTATTTGTTGTTGTTGTCGTATGCGTAGTTGGTGTTGTTGTAGTAGTGTTTATTTTTGCATTAATGTTGTTGTTGTTGTTGCTGTAGTTAATGTTGTTTTGATGGCTGTGATGGTGGTGTTGTTGTTGTTGGTGTAATGAGTGTGGATGTTGTAGTTGTTGTGTTAGTGTTGGCAGTGGCGGTGGATTTTTAGCTTTTGTTAGTGGTATTGGTGTTGGCATTGGTTTTGGCGTTGTCGTTAAATCGATACCCCATTCATAAAGGAACTCCAGTTTCTGTTGTTCCAATGGGTCATCTGTAGCCGGCAGGGCAAGCAAATGTTAGGCTTCTAAGAATATTAAAGCAGTTGGTTTAGGTTCCAAATTCGATTTTTTCGCTTCGACAACTAAAAAGGTTATATCAGCCTTTTCTCGATTTGCAAAACATTCAGCTATAAGACGGGCAACCTCCTGCAAGGAATTAATATAAAAAATAATATTAAAAAATTCCAAATAAAAAAAATAAAACTCTTCATACCTGATGATGTAGACCCTCAACTTTATTGCCGTCTACTTCTAGTATCAGTTGACCCACCTCTAAGCCTCCCGCTTCAAATGCTGCACCATTTTCCTGTTTCAAATTGAAAAAATTCTCATTTTAAATTTGTTCCAACAAAATTCCTGTCCTACTCACATGTATATTTATTATTCTAGGAAGCGGATGTTTTGTATTAGCACCACCTTCGATAGCAATACCTAATATTGGTTTTGTTTTCTTAACTGTTACATGTAAGTTGCCTCTATGATCAGGTACGACGTTTGGATTGTGTTCATGAGTTGTTTGTTCAGTCGTTGAACCATTTTGTTGTTGCTGTTCAGCCGATAATCTTTGCATAGACTGAAATTTTGTTTTTGGTAGATTTATGATATGAATTTTTAATATTTTTGCTGGGAGGGAATTTATGTGAATTTAAGAATGGTGTCGTTTTTTTTTACAAATTATATAGATTTTGTTTTTAAAAATTTGATTTGGGATTGAGAACTGAACTAGAACTGAACTAGAACTGAACTAGAACTGAACTAGAACTGAACTAGAACTGAACTAGAACTGAACTAGAACTGAACTAGAACTGAACTAGAACTGAACTAGAACTGAACTAGAACTGAACTAGAACTGAACTAGAACTGAACTAGAACTGAACTAGAACTGAACTAGAACTAGAACTGAACTGAACTAGAACTGAACTAGAACTGAACTAGAACTGAACTAGAACTGAACTAGAACTGAACTAGAACTGAACTAGAACTGAACTAGAACTGAACTAGAACTGAACTAGAACTGAACTAGAACTGAACTAGAACTGAACTAGAACTGAACTAGAACTGAACTAGAACTGAACTAGAACTGAACTAGAACTGAACTAGAACTGAACTAGAACTGAACTAGAACTGAACTAGAACTGAACTAGAACTGAACTAGAACTGAACTAGAACTGAACTAGAACTGAACTAGAACTGAACTAGAACTGAACTAGAACTGAACTAGAACTGAACTAGAACTGAACTAGAACTGAACTAGAACTGAACTAGAACTGAACTAGAACTGAACTAGAACTGAACTAGAACTGAACTAGAACTGAACTAGAACTGAATTAGAACTAGAACTGAATTAGAACTAGAACTGAATTAGAACTAGAACTGAATTAGAACTAGAACTGAATTAGAACTAGAACTGAATTAGAACTATAACGAACTAGAACTGTACTAGAACTGAACTAGAACTGAACTAGAACTGAACTAGAACTGAACTAGAACTGAACTAGAACTGAACTAGAACTGAACTAGAACTGAACTAGAACTGAACTAGAACTGAACTAGAACTGAACTAGAACTGAACTAGAACTACTTAGAAACTGAACTAGAACTGACTAGAACTGAACTAGAACTGAACTAGACGACTGAACTAGAAACTGAACTAGAACTGAACTAGAACTGAACTAGAACTGAACTAGAACTGAACTAGAACTGAACTAGAACTGAACTAGAAACTGAACTAGAACTGAACTAGAACTGAACTAGAACTGAACTAGGAACTGAACTAGAACTGAACTAGAACTGAACTAGAACTGTACTAGAACTGAACTAGAACTGAACTGAACTACTAGAACTGAACTAGAACTGAACTAGAACTGAACTAGAACTGAACTAGAACTGAACTAGAACTGAACTAGAACTGAACTAGAACTGAACTAGAACTGAACTAGAACTGAACTAGAACTGAACTAGAACTGAACTAGAACTGAACTAGAACTGAACTAGAGCTGAACTAAAACTGAACTAGAATTGAACTAGAACTGAACTAGAACTAAACTAGAACTGAACTAGAACTGAACTAGAACTGAACTAGAACTGAACTAGAACTGAACTAGAACTGAACTAGAACTGAACTAGAACTGAACTAGAACTGAACTAGAACTGAACTAGAACTGAACTAGAACTGAACTAGAACTGAACTAGAACTGAACTAGAACTGAACTAGAACTGAACTAGAACTGAACTAGAACTGAACTAGAACTGAACTAGAACTGAACTAGAATTGAACTAGAACTGAACTAGAACTGAACTAGAACTGAACTAGAACTGAACTAGAATTGAACTAGAACTGAACTAGAACTGAACCAGAACTGAACTAGAACTGAACTAGAACTGAACTAGAACTGAACTAGAATTGAACTAGAACTGAACTAGAACTGAACTAGAACTGAACTAGAACTGAACTAGAACTGGACTTGCATGTCTTAAGTTTTAATCACTTCTTTCTATTTTAAATCCAAATGAATTTTAAAATGTTTAAACAAAATCGGTATAATTTAATTTTTTTAAATGTACATAAAATTTTTTGTTCATTTTTTAAAAGAGGTGTATTTATATATTTTATTTGTAAAAGAGGAGTACCAGTATTTTTTTAAACAATTACAAAAAAAGTATATTTTTGAGGTGTTTGTGTTGGATTTTTTTAAATAATTTTCAAATATTAATTAATAAAAAAGGGGGAAGTAAAAAGTATTGGAAATAAGTTAAATAAATATTTATAAACAATAGTATATCTAGCAGGCAATTTGTTAAAGTATTTGTTAAATAATTCAGTAATAATTGTTATTAAGAAAATTAAAGTAAAAGAAACAAACATAATTATAATTGTTAATTAATTAAGTTTATTCAAGTAGTTGGGAATAAATAAATTAAGTGGGTGTTGGTTTCAGTTTTCAATAAATGAATTTTCATTATTTAATAATTTCAACAAAATAATACTTTTACAAACAAGCCAATTACTATATAATAAAAACAAAACTAAAAATCACTATTGAATTTATTTTAAAATATTTTTAATTTTAAAGTTGAAAATTGTTGTTATTAGAGGGAAAAAATGCTAAATTTGATGAAAATATGTCATGTATTTCAATGAGTTGTTGTAAATTGAAGTGATTTTTTTGGAATGTTTTGTAAATGTAAAACTGTTGGTATTTTTTTTTTAATTTCTTGTTAAAAACTTCAGATTGAAAGTTTTCCAAACGTTTCGTTAAAAAGTTTTGTTAATTTCTTTTGTTTTTGTTGCTTGTTTGATCTGTTTAGTTGTTGGTTGTTTGCCCTTAATTCTTAATAGAATTTTTACTTACCTGATGTCTACGCACACCTTTATCGCCCAGTAATGTACCGCCTTCCTCCTTCATATCGAAACTTCTTGAGAGTTTTGTGGCCAACTCCTAATTTTATATTTATATATATTTTGTTTTGTTCAGTTTTTTTACAATATATATAATTTTTTTTATTTTAATTTGTTAATTTACATTTAAGTGTGTGCAGAGAATGCCCGTTTAAGATTTAGGGCGCAGTTTTTGAATTGAAAAAAATTTTTAAAATTGTAAAAAATTAGAGTTGTATTTAGAAAAACAATTTGCTGTTAAAGTGTGTTAGAGTTAAAAGAATTTGTTTTTAGTTATTTAAAATTTAAGCTAATTATTAAGTTTTTTTTTGTGTAGAAAATTTTGCTTAATTTTAGTTTTTATTTTATTTAACACATAGAATTGAGAACAATTAACATTTCAAAGTGCTTTCAACACAGTACGAAAATTGAGGTTCTAATTGTAAAGAGGTTTTGTGGTCTGAGAGGGAGTTAGGAAGAAAAACTAGATTTTCTTATAAAGAAGAACTTTTTACTATAGCATGATAGCTGATCTGAACTAGAACTGAACTAGAACTGAACTAGAACTGAACTAGAACTGAACTAGAACTGAACTAGAACTGAACTAGAACTGAATTAGAACTGAACTACCAGGTTTTAGTACTAAGAGTAAATAAACAATATATTAGTACTAACAACAGATTTTGTACAAAAAGTAGTAAAAATTCAAATTTAGTACTTAAAGTATATAAACCACAATTTTAGTGTTAAAGTACTAATATTAGCCAAAAATAAAATTTAGTACTTAAAATAGGAAAAACCGAAAATTCGTTTAAAAGAGAAGACGCAGAATTTAGTACTGAATATTTCAAAATAGAAGTTTAGTACTAAAAATTACATGTTAGCACCAAAGTTGGCTAAAAATTCAAACAATTCAAGTAATAAAGTTGAAAAGTACACAATTTTAGTACTAATTATAAAAAATAAAAATATTTTAGTACTAAAAATATTTCATTGCCTATATAAGTATTAAACTATTTTAAAAGTGTGTAGGCTTTTTAGTGAAAAAACACTTAAGAGGACTATTTGTTTACTTTAATAACAATTTAAGTACTTTTTGAACCACAGCTATAAAAAAACTTGTGGGAGTAGTACTTGAACCTAAACTTTTTTTCAAATCAGTTCATAATTTAATTTATTTTAAAAAGGTGATCGCACAAAAGTAATATTTACCAATCAATTGTTGTTTTTTCCACATAAATACGCTGTAAAAAGTTCTTCTGATAAAGAAATGTTTGTTCTTGTCAATTAAATTTGTGTTTTCCACTTGAAATGATAACGATCGTTAACATTTTTAAAATGTTCACATTAGTTTATTTATAACTTTATTACTTTTTTATTTTAACGAATTTGTTAAATTTGTACGTTTCTGTGTAGAGGAGTGTTTTTGTGTAAATTGTGTTAATATTTCTTTGAATGATTCAATTTTGTTTTTTTTTTATTAATTTTATTTTGAAAAAATGATATATATGCGGCGTATTAAAATGACTGAGAATTGAGTTATTTAGAAAGTATAAATATGTAAAAAATTAAACAAAAAATTCTAAATTGCAATTACAGGAAATATTTGAACTGATGCACAACGGTTTATGCACATTTTGCAAAGACTAGTGAAAAAGGACACACTACAAAATATTTAAGTTGACTACAATTTATATTGTTTAGAGATTGAAGTAAAATAGGATAGTTTGTTTTGTTTCAGAAAAGCTCTACGAGTACAAGTTTCTTTTTCAAACAAAATTACATAAGAAAGTAAAAAATCAAGCTCAACTAAGAACACACTAAAACTACTGGTGGGTGTTTGAGACTAAAGTAGGAGGAGAGGGTGTGGTGTGAGTAAGTGTGTGATTTTATTTAAAAAAAGTAGATAATAAAAGGAAACAAAATATATATTTAGGAAAGGGAATTAACAGGACATCTGAGACTTTTTGTACTAGAACTGAACTAGAACTGAACTAGAACTGAACTAGAACTGAACTAGAACTGAACTAGAACTAGAACTGAACTAGAACTGAACTAGAACTGAACTAGAACTGAACTAGAACTGAACTAGAACTGAACTAGAACTGAACTAGAACTGAACTAGAACTGAACTGAACTAGAACTGAACTAGAACTGAACTAGAACTGAACTGAACTAGAACTGAACTAGAACTGAACTAGAACTGAACTAGAACTGAACTAGAACTGAACTAGAACTGAACTAGAACTGAACTAGAACTGAACTAGAACTGAACTAGAACTGAACTAGAACTGAACTAGAACTGAACTAGAACTGAACTAGAACTGAACTAGAACTGAACTAGAACTGAACTAGAACTGAACTAGAACTGAACTAGAACTGAACTAGAACTGAACTAGAACTGAACTAGAACTGAACTAGAACTGAACTAGAACTGAACTAGAACTGAACTAGAACTGAACTGAACTAGAACTGAACTAGACACTGAACTAGAACTGAACTAGAACTGACTAGAACTGAACTAGAACTGACTAGACACTGAACTAGAACTGAACTAGAACGGAACTAGAACTGAACTAGAACTGAACTAGAACTGAACTAGAACTGAAACTAGAACTGAACTAGAACTAACTAGAACTGAACTAGAACTGAACTAGAACTGAACTAGAACTGAACTAGAACTGACTAGAACTGAACTAGAACTGAACTAGAACTTGAAACTAGAACTGAACTAGAACGGACTAGAACTGAACTAGAACTGACTAGAACTGAACTAGAAACTGAACTAGAACTGAATAGAACTGAACTAAGGAACTGAACTAGAACTGAACTAGAACTGAACTAGAACTGAACTGAACTGAACTAGAACTGACGAAACTGAACTAGAACTGAACTAGAACTGAACTAGAACTGAACTAGAACTGAACTAGAACTGAACTAGAACTGAACTAGAACTGAACTAGAACTGAACTAGAACTGAACTAGAACTGAACTAGAACTGAACTAGAACTGAACTAGAACTGAACTGAACTAGAACTGAACTAGAACTGAACTAGAACTGAACTAGAACTGAACTAGAACTGAACTAGAACTGAACTAGAACTGAACTAGAACTGAACTAGAACTGTAAACTAGAACTGAACTAGAACTGAACTAGACTAACTCGAAACTAGAACTGAACTAGAACTGAACTAGAACTGAACTAGAACTGAACTAGAACTGAACTAGAACTGAACTAGAACTGAACTAGAACTGAACTAGAACTGAACTAGAACTGAACTAGAACTGAACTAGAACTGAACTAGAACTGAACTAGAACTGAACTAGAACTGAACTAGAACTGAACTAGAACTGAACTAGAAACTGAACTAGAACTGAACTAGAACTGAACTAGAACTGCACTAGAACTGAACTAGAACTGAAACTAGAACTGAACTAGAACTGAACTAGAACTGAACTAGAACTGAACTAGAACTGAACTAGAAACTGAACTAGAACTGAACTAGAACTGAACTAGAACTGAACTAGAACTGAACTAGAACTGAACTAGAACTGAACTAGAACTGAACTAGAACTGAACTAGAACTGAACTAGAACTGAACTAGAACTGAACTAGAACTGAACTAGAACTGAACTAGAACTGAACTAGAACTGAACTAGAACTGAACTAGAACTGAACTAGAACTGAACTAGAACTGAACTAGAACTGAACTAGAACTGAACTAGAACTGAACTAGAACTGACCTAGAACTGAACTAGAACTGAACTAGAACTGAACTAGAACTGAACTAGAAGTGAACTAGAACTGAACTAGAACTGAACTAGAACTGAACTAGAACTGAACTAGAACTGAACTAGAACTGATTGTTTATCAAATTTTAAAAATCTCAGAACTTTTTAGGGATGTGGAAGGAGAAGAAACAAAAAATGTACAAATTATTTTAATTAAAATTAAACTAAATAATTGTCGTATGAAGTGCATGATTTTAACTAAATGTTTAATGGTTTGAAACTAAATTATCTAAGGGAAAACTAAACTAATATAAATATAAATGAATTTGAAATTGAGAGAAACTTAAATACAGGGTGGCTCATGCGTTATGGTGCAATTATATTTTTCAAGCTTTTCATTTTGAAAGTTGTTTTTTGGTTTTTCTGGTGGTAAATACTGTTATTTTAGCTTAATATTTTAGACAATACTTACACATTTACAAAATTTATTAAGTTTTTTTTTAAAACTTTACAAAAGACTAAAGTTTGAAAAAATAATTTTTTTTTGAGTTTGAGTTTTTTTTTTGGAAACACTATTTGCAAAATACTAATAAAAACGTTTTGAAATACAAGTGCAACATAGAGTTTTAATTTAAAACAACTACAAAAAAGTTAAATTTATAAAAAGAAAATAATATAAAACACCTATTTTGTAAACTAGTGTAAAAAGGGCTTAAAACAAAAGCAAGCTAACAACAATTGGAACTAAACAAAAAAAAAAAGTACCAAACGGGGGTAAAAAATTACGCTTAAAAAAGAAACAGAACCCTAACATAGCAAATTAAAAACAAAAATCATAAATGAACGAAGGCAAAAACCATTTTTTTTAAAGAAAGTTAGATTTTTTTGGTTAAAAAAATGTTAATAAAAATGTGCTTTAAAAAAATATTTGAATTTTTTTTTATAATCTGGCTGTTTTAGTTTGGTTCTGAATTGTAAGGGGGTATTTTGAGAGTAAATAGTTTTGTTTTTGTTGTTGTTTTTTTGAAATTGATTAAAGAAATTTTGTTGTTGTTGTAGGATTTTAATGAAAAATACAATTGCACTTACAAGAGGTCGTCCCCAATACCATGATTTGACACGTTGTGTTAAACCACCCAAATGTGAACGTAGTCCATCTAGGTAGCCTCCCTGAAATGTACAATGAACGAGAGAAAAAAAACCACAAGAAAAAAATAGAAAATAGGAAAAAAAAATCAGGGGATAAAAGAAAGAAACATAAAATTGGAATAGAAGGGGGTATTTTTGAACGTAGAACGTTTAGAGGTTTTTAGTTTAAAAGGATGTGTTTTTTTTGAATTTTGGCGATTTTTGTTTTTAATGGGAAACACACATATTCAATAAGTATTTACAAATAACCACAAATTAAAATAAGAAAGGCAAGGAAATAAACACAAAAAAAAAATGGAAATTTTTATACAAAATTTGAAAATCAGGAAAATTTATAATGAAAAATATGACATGTATAAAAAAAAAAAAAAACATATAAAAATATAACTAAGTTATAAAACATTTAATTACTATTTAAACAGGGAAAGTATAAAAAAACTAAAAATAAATTAATTAATTACTAAATACTGAAAATCGTTTATAAAACCAAATAAATATTTGTCTAAAAATGGAATAAATATTAAAAAAAAAACATAAAACTCTGCTTCTAAATGAAAAAAAAAAAAAAAAATATTTTAAATGTTTTAACTAAAAACCTAACCTAAAAATCTAAAAACAAATACCATGATTATAAAGGTATTTTATTTCAAAATAGTGTTACCTATACTAAAGCTTTTAATCTAAAAAAAAAAAAATCTAAAAAAAAATTTACATAATTTTCCAAACTTTTCTGTAACTAACTAATAATGTTTAAGGATTGTTTAAGTGTGTGTTTTAAGTGTGTTTCTTAATAAATCTATTTGGCTGTTTCAAAATTGTCTCTTATCTGTATCAAAAGATTATTTTTCAATCCTGTTTTTTTGACTACACAACAACCTGCCAGAAATGGGTACATTTTTGAAAGCTTCAAAAGCTTTAAATTATTTGAGTGTATGCAATGATTATGATGTTGGTGATGTTTCAACACTTACCTGTTCCTGTTAAGAGCGAATTAATTTATGTGGTTGTATAAAAAGAGAGCAACATGAAAAGAGAAAGAAAAGAGGAACAATTTTTATTAAAAATATGGATATAAAAGTGGGTAAAAATTCTGGAAATAATAAAAATCCATTGAAATGAAATCTCTGGAAAAAGTATTTTTATCACAAAATGTTATTTCTGTCAAATAACAATTTGCTATTATAAAATATAGTTTGGACTCGATCTGGCCTATAGTATAGTCTATGGTTTAGTTTATAGTTAAGTCTATAGTTTAGTCTATTTCTATTCTATAGTCTAGTCCATAGTATACTTTACAATCTAGTCTTGTTTATAGTCTAGTCTATAGTCTAGTCTAGTCTATAGTCTAGTCTATAGTCTAGTCTATAGTCTAGTTTAAAGTCTAGTCTATAGTCTAGTCTATAGTCTAGTCTATAGTCTAGTCTATAGTCTAGTCTATAGTCTAGTTTAAAGTCTAGTTTAAAGTCTAGTCTATAGTCTAGTCTTGTTTATAGTCTAGTCTATAGTCTAGTCTCGTCTATAGTCTAGTCTATAGTCTAGTTTAAAGTCTAGTCTATAGTCTAGTCTATAGTCTAGTCTATAGTCTAGTTTAAAGTCTAGTTTAAAGTCTAGTCTATAGTCTAGTCTATAGTCTAGTCTATAGTCTAGTCTATAGTCTAGTCTATAGTCTAGTCTATAGTTTAGTCTATAGTCTAGTCTATAGTCTAGTCTATAGTCTAGTCTATAGTCTAGTCTATAGTCTAGTCTATAGTCTAGTCTATAGTCTAGTCTATAGTCTAGTCTATAGTCTAGTCTATAGTCTAGTCTATAGTCTAGTCTATAGTCTAGTCTATAGTCTAGTCTATAGTCTAGTCTATAGTCTAGTCTATAGTCTAGTCTATAGTCTAGTCTATAGTCTAGTCTATAGTCTAGTCTATAGTCTAGTCTATAGTCTAGTCTATAGTCTAGTCTATAGTCTAGTCTATAGTCTAGTCTATAGTCTAGTCTATAGTCTAGTCTATAGTCTAGTCTATAGTCTAGTCTATAGTCTAGTCTATAGTCTAGTCTATAGTCTAGTCTATAGTCTAGTCTATAGTCTAGTCTATAGTCTAGTCTATAGTCTAGTCTATAGTCTAGTCTATAGTCTAGTCTATAGTCTAGTCCATAGTCTAGTCTATAGTCTAGTCTATAGTCTAGTCTATAGTCTAGACTATAGTCTAGTCTATAGTCTAGTCTATAGTCTAGTTTATAGTCTAGTCTATAGTCTAGTCTATAGTCTAATCTATAGTCTGGTCTATAGTCTAGTCTATAGTCTAGTCTATATTCTAGTCTATAGTCTAGTCTATAGTCTAGTCTATAGTCTAGTCTATAGTCTAGTCTATAGTCTAGTCTATAGTCTAGTCTATTGTCTAGTCTATAGTCTAGTCTATAGTCTAGTCTATAGTCTGGTCTACAGTCTGGTCTACAGTCTAGTCTAGTCTAGTCTATAGTCTAGTCTATAGTCTAGGCTATAGTCTAGGCTATAGTCTAGGCTGTAGTCTAGGCTATAGTCTAGGCTAAGCTATAGTTTAGTCTATAGTCTAGTCTATAGTCTGGTCTATAGTCTAGTCTATGGTCTAGTCTATGGTCTAGTCTATAGTCTAGTCTATAGTCTAGTCTATAGTCTAGTCTATAGTCTAGTCTATAGTCTAGTCTATAGTCTAGTCTTAGTCTAGTCTATAGTCTATAGTCTAGTCTATAGTCTAGTCTATAGTCTAGTCTATAGTCTAGTCTATAGTCTAGTCTATAGTCTACTCTATATTCTAGTCTATAGTCTAGTCTATAGTCTAGTCTATAGTCTAGTCTATAGTCTAGTCTATAGTCTAGTCTATAGTCTAGTCTATAGTCTAGTCTATAGTCTAGTCTATAGTCTAGTCTAGTCTAGTCTGTAGTCTAGTCTATAGTCCAGTCTATAGTGTAGTCTATAGTCTACTCTATAATCTAGTCTATAGTCTAGTCTATAGTCTGGACTATAATAAAATGTTTTTTAAGAGGAATCTTGTCTACTTCTTAATTTTCTGCTACAAAACCTAAAAAAATATTAGAGAAAATAAATAGGTGTAATAAATTAAAATATGTATGTAAATAGTTTAAGCAACTACGTAGGTAGCATTAAACAAAAATCTAATTATCAATAGTAGCAACATCAACATATACAGGAAATACACATCTAGCATCATTAATAACCAGAAATGCAGAGAACAAACTATTTTTTGCAGTTCTTAAAACATTTTTAAATCTGAAGGCATGTTATTCAAGTGTTTTTTGCTTTAATTAAACCAGATTATTTTTATTTGTTTTACCCCACATGTCTACTCTTTTAAACATCCTGTTTAAGTATTCTACCACGTTTAACGATTTTTTTTTATTTCCAAACTGTTAACTACTTTTTCTAATGAATCGTAAAACTAATGAAAAATTATACGCACAATTGTAAATTAAACTAACCTAAACATTTTCACGCTTGATTATGAAAATATGGGAAAAAAATATTTTAGCAAAAAGTCAAGAATCATATAATTAAATATAGAAACTGGCAAAAACAGATTTATAATTTGTAAAGAAAAACATATACAATTTTAAATAATATAATGAGGTGTATTAACAAAACTGAAAGCTTCATTACTTGGTAAACACAACTATTTTTAAAACATGGGGAATTATACAGTGAGTGGCTGGGAAACAAGAGTTAGGTTTTCTGTGTTACTTTATAGTGTATATTCTATAGTCTTGTCTTGAGTTTAGTGTGGAGTCTAGTCTGTAGTCTAGTCTATAGTCTAGTCTATAGTCCAGTCTATAGTCTAGTCTATAGTCTAGTCTATAGTCTAGTCTATAGTCTAGTCTATAGTCTAGTCTATAGTCTAGTCTATAGTATATTCTATAGTCTAGTCTATAGTCTTGTCTATAACCTAGTGTATGGTCTCTAGACTAATCTATAGACCTGTTTTTTGTCACCCACTCTATGGAAGTTTTAATTTAAGATTAAGCTCTGTTTTTTTTTGAGTAAATTTCTATGCGTTTTCTTATAACTGGTCTGGTTTCTAAAAGTTATTATTAGGTTTTGTCGGTTACACGAATGTTCTCAAGGGATTTGTTTCTTACTTTTGCCAAACTACACAAACAACCTTACAGGAATGTGCCAAAGAAGTTTGTAGATCATAAAAATGATCTAGCCACAAAGAATGTCTGAGAATCTTAAACAGATCTTTAATATTGTGTTCTTTTTTTTGTTTGCATTTTAAGTTTGGGATGAGGCCAAGCAACTTTACAACCAAGTTACCAATTATTTTTGTGTTTTAGTTGGTTGTTTTTACGTATTACCACAGATACTATTTTGCCAGCAAACACCCAAGTAAAGTTGCAAGTAGACAAAACAAAAAATACTACCGCCAATTCAACAATTTTGACCTATGTTGTTGTGGAGCTTCTTTTCTTGTCTTTTGTATTCATGTGGCTTAAATATTATTTAAGACGTTGTTTAAGTTGTATTTTAAAAGCCGCCAAGAATCTGGACAAAGATTGCATTTAGAAGGCCATAAATGCGTGTGCGTCTGCGTATGGTCTAGTACTGCTGTGTGTGACGACGACGTTTACATGTGGTACGTGAGTGAGTGTTTGTGTTAGCCAAGTTAAAAAACTATAAAATCTTAAAGTGTAATAACATGTATAACAATATTGTTTTGCTGCTCTTTTTTGTTCTGTTTGTATGTCTGGTTTAAGATCGTTGTTGTTACTGTTGTTGTTAGCAATGTTAAAATAAGTAAGAGTGTTTGTTGGCCATCTCATCATCATACCATGCCATATACCACTTCTAGCCATAACCATAAACACACTCTCAACACACAACTTACATATGTATGTATGTGTGTTTACCTGTACATCTGTTGTATGTGGAGAAAAAGAGGGGGGTTTTACGAAGTTTCCATATGCCTGTGAGAGCTTTTTTTATGCTTTACTACTCGTTAAGGCCATAAACTTTGGTCACAAAACTAAACTGAAATAAACAGAACTAAAACTAAACTAAACTAAACTCTTTTTATCGCCATCAACATCATTATCATCATCTTTGGCCAAGAGACATATTACAAAAAAAAAAAACACAGAGAAAGATCTTGAGAAAGCCAGACACAAACAAAATGCGGCTAAAAGCCAAAGCACAAACAGAGTCACATTATGGACAGTAAGCCAACAGCCAACTACAGTAACAACAAAATAAAAATTAAACTTAAACAACAACAGCAAAAAAAGAGTACCACGTACTTATTTATATGAGTTTGTGTATGAGTGGTGGAACAAATTAAAGTTTTTTGTAGTTTAAACAACAACAATAACAAAACTAATGGTTAAAGTTTGAATTTTAACAGGTATAATAGACGCAAAATTGAGCTACAATTTATATTCTGAGAAGATCATAATGTAGACTAGACTAGACTAGACTAGACTAGACTAGAATAGACTAGACTATAGACTAGACTATAGACTAGACTATAGACTAGACTATAGACTAGACTATAGACTAGACTATAGACTAGACTATAGACTAGACTATAGACTAGACTATAGACTAGACTATAGACTAGACTATAGACTAGACTATAGACTAGACTATAGACTAGACTATAGACTAGACTATAGACTTAGACTATAGACTAGACTATAGACTAGACTATAGACTAGACTAGACTATAGACTAGACTAGACTAGACTAGACTATAGACTAGACTATAGACTAGACTATAGACTAGACTATAGACTAGACTATAGACTAGACTATAGACTAGACTATAGACTAGACTATAGACTAGACTATAGACTAGACTATAGACTAGACTATAGACTAGACTATAGACTAGACTATAGACTAGACTATAGACTAGACTATAGACTAGACTATAGACTAGACTATAGACTAGACTATAGACTAGACTATAGACTAGACTATAGACTAGACTATAGACTAGACTATAGACTAGACTATAGACTAGACTATAGACTAGACTATAGACTAGACTATAGACTAGACTATAGACTAGACTATAGACTAGACTATAGACTAGACTATAGACTAGACTATAGACTAGACTATAGACTAGACTATAGACTAGACTATAGACTAGACTATAGACTAGACTATAGACTAGACTATAGACTAGACTATAGACTAGACTATAGACTAGACTATAGACTAGACTATAGACTAGACTATAGACTAGACTAGACTAGACTATAGACTAGACTATAGACTAGACTAGACTAGACTATAGACTAGACTATAGACTAGACTATAGACTAGACTATAGACTAGACTATAGACTAGACTATAGACTAGACTATAGACTAGACTATAGACTAGACTATAGACTAGACTAGACTAGACTATAGACTAGACTATAGACTAGACTATAGACTAGACTATAGACTAGTGTAGAATTTATTATAGACTACAATATATACTATTTTATAGTATAGAAGTAAAACCAAATATTTTATTTATGAAACTAATATGACTGTTATTTATGGTAGCGCAACCATTTGATTTTTTCGTATACAACTTCAATAATAATCATGAAATATACTACAACAACAACAAACAAATAAATTGAAACAGAAACAAAATCAACTAAAGCTGTTTGTTTGTGTTTTGCGGCTTTTGGCATATGATTTTGGCCACAAAATATCTTTAAATATAAAAAATAGTCAGTCAGTTGTTAGCGTTTAAAGCGTAAGGTTCGATAACTCTTAAAATAAGAGTTAAATAAAAATATTAAAATAAATTAAAAATATAAACAAATAAAATTTGTTAAAAATATATAAAAAAACGTAAACTTAAAAAAAAAATTATTAAAAATTTAAATTTAGTTAAACTTGATACTATAACAAAAAAGGTGGGTTGAAAAAAGGAATTAAATAAAAATTGTTATCATTTTTAAAAATTAAAAGAAATTAGAAATAAATATAAAATTTATTTTTTTTTTAACAGAGTTTTTTAAAAGAGTTTTTTAACAATCTTATGCTCTGTTTAAGTTGTTTATAATGGAGTAATAGATATGTTATTAGCAGGTAGTTGTGTTAGTCGAAAATGTATAGTATTTAATGTGTAAACAACATTTCATTTAATAAATTATTTAATAATTTTTTTAAACACTTTTAAAGTGTTTTTGCTGAATGCACAAAACTGCATTTTAAAAACATTAAAAACAACTTAATTAAAAAAAAATCAACAAAAAAATATAAATAAAAAAGAGGCAAACAGAAAAAAAACGCACAACTATTATGCAGTTTATTTAGTTTTTTTTTTTTTCAAAAAAAAAAAAAATAATCATTTCTTTTCCTGTGTTAGAGTTACAACACTGAAATTGAACAGTGAATAAAAAAAGCACAAAAACTGCATCACTTGATTACAAATCATATAGTTTGTTTTTCAGTATTTCTTGTTGTTTATTATTGTTTTTGTTGCTAAAACACGTTAATAAATTTTAAAACCATGTGCATGTGTGTTGTTGTTATATATTTTGGTCTGATTTTTTTTTTTTGAATTTTGGTGGGTTTCTTTTTGGGGTCTATGGCTTTAATTTGAAAAAAAAAATAGTTTTTTTTCCCAACAAAACTTTAGTGTGTCATTGAGATTTTGTTGTTGTTGTTGTTGTTGTTTTTGGATGATGGTTTATTTCAACATCATGATCATCATCATTGACATCATTATTAAAACAATCAGGGTGGCTAGTACATCATTATCAGTATTATATCATATATAACATTAATTCTCAATTTAAAAACAACAACAACTAATAAAAAACTACAACAATACAAACAGCCAAACAGACAGACTTTCAAATAGATCATATTAAACTTATTTTACTTATAAGAAATGCTAATTAAGTGACTTTTTTCAAATTTCCCATAAATTAGTTTCTTCAAACGAATTGTTTACCCGGTGTAAACAATATAAAATTATTAATGTTTTTGTATAATAATCTTCAATCTCTTTGTTTAATGGATATTATAATGTTTAAGCTAAAATTTTACATTGTTTACCTAATGTAAATAATAGTGTAAACAATGTTAAAATGTGTAAAATAAATGTTTATATACATTTTTATCTATTAATCATATTTAATCAAAGAGAAAAGTAAAAAATTTCATTGTTTACCTCGGGTAAATAATGTAAAATTTTAAAATTTTTACTTAATATGTTACAAAATGTTTTATTTGCTTAAAATTACCTTCTTAAAAGCATAATATTCAATTGTTTAACTCATGTAAATAATGTAAAATTGTTATTTTTTAACTTAATATAGACTTCAACGTTATGTCTACACAATATTATGACCCTAAAGCTAATATTTTATATAGTTTACCTAATGTCAACAACTGTGTAAACAATGTAAAATTGTGTTAAATTTAGATTTAATAAAGTTTTCTTAACACTTATTATGTTTAAATAACAAAATAAGTATTTAATGTCATTGTTTACCTTATGTAAATAATGTAAAATGGTTTAATATTTACTCAAAATGTTATTTAAGGTTTATTTACTAGAAATTACCACTGTAATCTGAATATTCAATAGTTTACCTCATGTAAATAATGTAAAATTGTACATTTTTACTTAAAATAAACCTCAACGTTATGTCTACACAATATTATGACCTTAAAGCTAATATTTTACATAATTTACCTAATGTCAACTACTCAGTAAACAATGAAAAGTTGTGTTAAATTTATATTTAATAAAGTTTTCTTAACACTTATTATGTTTACATGACAAAATAAGTGTTTAATGCCATTCTTTACCTTATGTAAATAATGTAAAATTGTTTAATATTTACTCAACATGTTATTTAAAGTTTTATTTACTAGATATTACCGCTGTAAAGTCTGAATATTCAATTGTTTACCTCGTATAAAAAATGTAAAATTATAAATTTTTACATAAAAAATGCTTTAACGATACATTTACAGCTAATTATAGCTTAGAAAAGAAAAAAATTAATTGTTGACATAATGTAAAATATGTAAAATTGTGTAAAATCAATAATAATTCTGTTTAAAAGAGGAAAAAAGTGACAAATTGTTATTGTTTACCTTAAGAATGAACATTTTCAATTGTTTACCTAATGTAAACAATAATGTAAAGAATGTGATAATTTTGTAAAATCCATATTTTTCATAATTTGTTTACATAATTTTGAGTAAAACATTAAAAAAGTAAAATAATACCATTATTTACCTAGTGTAAAAAATGTAAAATTATGAAAAATTACTGAAAATTGTTACCTTATGTAAACAATAGTGTGAAAAATGCGTAAAAATATACTTTTCACAATTTTAATCAATATTTCAGTTAAAAGAAGAAAAATTTAAAAAATTCCATTGTTTACATTAAGTAAATAATGTAAAATATGAAATTTTTACTTCCCTTATACTTTTCAATATTGATTACTTGTAATTATGGCTTAAAAAGTTAAATTTTCAATTGTTTACTTTATGTCAACAATTGTGTAAACTATGTAAAATGATTTAAAAATGCAATTTTCACAGTTTCTAACCAATTATTCAATTAAAAAGAAAAAATTCTTGATAAAATTAATTGTTTACCTTATGTAAATAATGTAAAATTAGTTGCAATTAAAGTTAAAGCATACAAATTTCAATTGTTTACTTTATGTAAACAACAGTGTGAGGAATGTTATTTAAAATGAAAGAAAATGTAAAAGAATGCCACTGTTTACCTTGTGGCAATTTTAATTCCAATATGCTTCTATGTATTCATAACTTGCAATTATAATTTAAAAAGCTAAATTATTTACCTTATGTAAACAATAGTGTAAAAAATGTAATTTAAGGCTTATGTATCATTTTCTTTACATTTTACGGCTTATTAAAGTTGAAATGATAATATAAGCTAAGATATCATTAGTTACCTGATGTAAATAATGTAAAATTACGAAATTTGTTTAACTATTCTTTAACTAAGGTAAAAAATCATTATGAAAAGTTTTATTTCTACAATTTGCAAAATTGTTGTGAATGGTGAAATTCTGAGTCATTACTTGAATTCTTATATGAAAGTACTTTTCCGTGTTTCTGGTTTGGCTAGTTATTAATTAACACTTTTAAGTAAAAATTTAAACTTTTTCCCAAAAAGACTTTCTATTTTTATTCAAGCTTTTGTTGTTGTTAATTTTCCG
>NW_023996435.1:0-42844 GCF_015586225.1 Lucilia sericata | reverse complement strand
TATATATACCACTTTGGCTTTAGGGGTTTTATTGAATGCTCTAAATATGGCAATTTCCGCCACAATAGTTTTACCCGAACCGGTTGGAGCACCCAGCAGAACATTGTTGTCGGTATGATAGAGACAATGGAAGATTTGTGTTGTATGGGATTGAAATGAGAGAAAGGGTATAGTGATTCGTAGAGAGGATTTTTTAGACAAGTAACGGGTATAGGATGTAAAGGTAATAGTTCCGTTAGTGGTGGATGATGTTCGGGCAATACAAGATGTTTAAAGGTAAGTGGTATCCAGTTATTGCTACCCAGCCATATATCACTAGCTACACGTATATAGTATTGGGGTGGTAAAGGTTCCTTAAGCGGTATGGTCATCACAAGTTGTTGCGGTTTACCACTAAACACAAATTTGCGTGTAGCCTGTGACGTAAAGAACTCTTTTTAGAAAATATATTTTAAATGGTTTAAAGATTTCCACTTACCTGAAACAATTCTGAATGATAAATAAAATTAGTTTCGGGATCCTCAATCCACAGCCAAAAACTTTCACTCACTTTACCATGCACACGATCATTCCAATTGAAATTTGGCCATATATCTATTTTAATTCTCAACACTGTACGTGTAATGGGTTGTAAAGTGGCCTCAATTTCCAACATGGGCAATTCTTTAGCTGCTCTCAATACATTCTCAGCGCGTAACGAGCATTTCGTAAAATTTCTTTTAATTCATTTTGTTCCATTTCTCTTAGTGTATATAAACTAATGCCTCTACTTTCAAGTTTATCTATAGTTTCAGCATTAATATTACCAAATTGTCGCATAGGAGTTTCAAAGTCCCACTGTTGACGTTCAAACATTTTACAAATTTGCAACATACGACCCGATAGTATAGCATTATTATTGCGTAGTACTATGGAAAATAAGGCTCTGGCTATACGGGCTATATTTTGTACAATATAAGACATGTCGGAGACCAGAGAGAAGGATTTGACATAGCCATGGGAGAGGAAAGTTTGCATTAAAATATTAACTTTACCGCAAACATTCTCAGCTCCGCCAAAAGCTTTAACTTTACAATAATTGTGACGCAATTCATCCAATTCCTCCAGTTCATCATCCCGTACTTTTAGCTGTTGGAATTCTTGTGCCTGTGAAATCATGGCAAAGATTTCCGATTCATTCATAAAAGGCTTAAGTAAATCATTGAATATTTCCACAGTATCGTATTTTATATAGAAATGAGAAGCAGTTCTACCCAAATCGGTAACATTGAAATCCAAAGTTCTCTGATTGAAACGTATCATACGAGCCTTGTCCAGACTCATGGCAGCACCCACTATTAAAGCTTGTCTTTTCGCCTCCAATTGAGGATCTTGCAATACCTCGGCATATTCTATGCCATAAACATGAGGATTTATGCGCATGCGTACAAATAGATAAGTATAACTAAGCCATTCGACTGCCTCTTCAACATTGGAAATGGTGCCCAAAGCAATTTCAGCATTAAGATTATCCGCCAAAAATTGTACAAAATTAGATTCAATAGGAAATTGATTGGTGAGTAGGGAGAGATAGTGATTCAGTTTATCGTAGGTGGTTATAATAGTACCCACCCCACTTTTGTCGAATTGAGGACGACCAGCACGACCGAAAATTTGTAAAACATCCAATATGCCCAAATCAACAAATGAACCATGTTTGGAATCATAAATATCAGTACCTTGAAAAACAAAAGAATAATATTTTTAAAAGAAAACTTAAATATAAATTAATGTTGCTCTTACCCTTTATGATAACAGCATGAGCAGGCAAATTGACACCCCAAGCCAAGGTGGCGGTAAAACTAAAACTTTAACATGACCCTCGGAAAAGTATTTCTCCACCAGCTGCCTATCGGTTCTCAACATACCCGCATGATGCATAGCAAAACCAGCCGAAAACAATTCCACCAATTGTTTGTTTCTCGATTTTTGTATGGCCCTTAAGGCCAAACCATAATTACTATTATTGGTATCGGGTAAAAAGAGAGCACTGGTATTGTTCTGTTGAGCCAATTCTCTTAAAGTACTGGCCGTACGTACGGTAGCATTACGAGCATGTACAAACACCATGACCTGATGACCCAACTGTACTTGCTCTACACATTTCTGATAACAAACTTGATCCATATCGGCTAATTGTTGTAAAGGTTTTACAGATTTTACTCCTATAAAAACCGTGTCAAGTGGTACTGGTCTAAAGCGGGCATCAAAGTAGAAAAGACCTTTCATAGGATTGACTCTTAGGAAATTCGAAACATCTATGTAATTGGGCAGTGTAGCAGAGAGACCAACAATACGAATCATACTTTGAGAAGATTCTACCAGACGCAGAGTACGAGCTACTAGTGCCTCTACAACGGGACCACGTTCACCATGCAATAAATGTACTTCATCGATAATGAGTAGTTTCACTAAACTTATTAAGGCCACATCACCAGCACCTGAAAAAAGTTTTGGAAATTATTCGTAATTAATTACGTTTTCTTTTATTATACCCACCCTTTCTTGTCACCACATCCCATTTCTCTGGAGTAGTTACCAATATCTGTGTCTGTGTCATTTCCGCCTTTGACAACTGCATATCACCAGTCAGTTCTTTAACCACAATATTTAACTCCTTCAAACGTTTCGAAAAGTTATCCACCATTTCAGAGGCTAAGGCTTTCATGGGAGCAATATAGACAATTTTAAATTGATCACGATTTATCAGGCCATTCTCTAAATGTGAACGTATGGTATGTACAATAGTCAACATGGCCACATTAGTTTTACCCGCACCGGTAGGTGCACACACCAACATTTTCATTGCTATGATAGGCCACCGGATAGACCACAGATTGTATACGATTAAGTTGTTTACAATTTGCAAAAGCTATTTTGCCTATATCATCTAAATCGGCTATGTTAATGCGATTATTACCCACCGATAAAGGTGGTGGTTCAGTGGCAGGAATTTTCACCTCCTCATATTGTTTGCAATCTATACGTTCTGCTGTTTCCGGCAGAGATATACGATTACCGCCTATAAAACCAGCATGTTGTTTAGCTTCCAATTGACTATCGAAAACATAAGGATAACGTTGCGGAGCAGCAAGTGTAGAACGGAACTCTTTTAATTGTTGGTTGCATTTTAGAATAGGCTGATGTTGGGCATGTTCGAGTAGCTTACGCTGTTGTTGCAAGCGCAATTGCATGGGATTTATTACTTGGGCCACCTCATCTTCGTCTTTTTCATTGCGTCCTATCGACTGCATTAAACGCTGCATTTTTTTTCCTCTTTACGCTGTTGTTTAGTTAGCTCCTTCTCCAGGGCTGATTGCACCAGCACTTGATGCGCCACAGTTGGTCTGTGTTCTGTTGCGCCTGCTGCGCCATTTTTCATTTGTTTCTGTTGCAATTGTTTGCTGCGTTTAGAGCGTTTTTCTTTTTGTTCTAATTCTTGCAATTGGTTGCCAATTTTTGTGCGTTCATTTAAAACTTCCTGCACTAAATCGAAATGTTCAAAACCCAATAACTCTATAAGATCATTTTGTAATTCGTTATTGGACTTTTTGGAATTCAACAATTCTGTTAGGCTGTTTATCAAATGGGCATGTTCATCTTTTTGTGACATTTCTATAAATGTATCCACCACTTTGTGATATTTCGTTTTATTGCTAGAGGTGGCAGCTTCTTGGTTCCATTGCATGGAAAAACCCAAAGAAGTGGCATTTTTACTAATGGTAGTAGGAGCCAAATCTAAAAGATTACCTATTTCTTCCTCCGAAACTTGCTTAAATTTAACTTTTATATGATCTCCCCAAAGTTTTTGATTTTTCGATTTCTTGCCCATTCCTTTGTTCCATTCTTTTAAATCCTCCACTTCATAGTCTTCCATTAATTCTCTTATGGACCATACTGTCTGATGGATTATAGCTAATTTATTACCAAATATAGTGCCAAATATGGAACGTACACGCATGGTGGTGGCCACCATTATAACTTTTTGTTCCAACATCAGCCAGAAAAGAAAGAGGGCGGCATGTTCAACCACCTGTGGCTGTTCATCGTAACCCATGCATTCTTGTACCAGATTTCGTAATTTCTGAAAATGTATTTTTATCTGGTCTCTTCTATCGGCCGGCATATGCTGCAGCACTTCATGGATGGTCTGTTGTTCTTCTGTTTTTCTAAAATATTACAAAAATTATTCAAGTAACTTAGGTTATTCCCCTTGGATTAGCTTACATTTTGAGAAAAGTATTTCTCTCCTGTCTCAATTCATCCAATTCTTCTTTGTCATTTATCACTGGTAATTTGGCCTCCAAATCGGTATTGGCTCTTAAAGATCCACTGAAACGTGGTAAGTCCTTAAAACGTTCAGCCATTTTAGTGGCTTGATGTTAAAACACTTGCACTTTTATGAAATATATTTATTTTAATGAATTTATTTCGTTTTTCTGCTATATTTCCCATAAAAAGCTCAAAAAGCCGTATGAAATTTTGTTGAATTGATCAGCTGTTTAATTTCACAATATTCACAGTGAATTGATGACACCATATGCGTGGCAAAATGTCAGCTGTGTGAATACAGCGGTTGATTTGCCTTCATGTAATTTAAAAAGGTTGACGTTACATTTAAAATAATTTTTTAAAGTATAAAATAAAAAAAAAAATTGCTTATATCAAGTATAATGAAATTATCAAAATTATAATAAATTTAAGAAATTAAATCAATTCATAATAAAATGTTTAAAATTTTTTTTAGTCTTAAATGTAGTCGGAGGTTAAAAACACATAAGTTGCCAGGTTATCCAACGTTGGTGCAGAGAGAATTGTCCAATCATAATATACCCTTATACAGGAAGTTGTAGCCACACAGAAAGTTAATATGAAATGTATCCAATACATACATACATACATACATACATACATATAACCCCAAAATGGGATAAAGCAATTGTAATCCAATCAAAGATTGAATTGTGACCGAAATTAAGAGTTAAATCCTTTATAAAATTGGACTATAATCTATATTAAAATTTTGTTTCGACTGATTTTTCTGGGCTATATGTTGTATATTCATTTCCGCGGCAAATCGATTTTCTTAGACTATTACGATTCCGCAATAATTTTAAAAAAGTTATTATTTAACTAACTAAGATTTTCTTTTGTGCTATTTTAAAACAAATATTTTCAATATGTTTCCCAAATAAAAAGGTGTTAATTTTATCTAAAATTAGTTTAAACTTTATAATATAAAATTAATCACATAAAAAACAACTTCAAAGTAAACCTAATAATTTCCATAAAATCTCATTTGAATACCTGTTGCAGACACAATATTAAATATCCTTTTGTAAACACATTTATGAAAGTAAGAAAAAAGGATAAAAGAGCAACATGTGACTTAAATTTTTAATAAATGCATTTACATTCTTATAATACAAGTTCATGTTAAACGTAGAAATTTCGTTATCATTCATAAAGTCCAACCAACCAGATTTATGTACATTCATCTAAACTAGTAAGATACAAAATAATTGACCAATTCGTAATATTATGTAAAATATTTACATATAAATTTATAGAAGACAAAACAAATAATATTTAATACAATGACTTGGTGAAGTTGGGTAGAATTTTTGAATGCACTACAGAAGATAGATAGATAGATAGATAGATAGATAGATAGATAGATAGATAGATAGATAGATAGATAGATAGATAGATAGATAGATAGATAGATAGATAGATAGATAGATAGATAGATAGATAGATAGATAGATAGATAGATAGAGATAGATAAGATAGATAGATAGATATATAGATATATATAGATAGATAAATAGATAGATAGATAGATAGATAGATAGATAGATAGATAGATAGATAGATAAATAAATAGATAGATAGATAGATAGATAGATAGATAGATAGATAGATAGATAGATAGATAGATAGATAGATAGATACATAGATAGATAGATAGATAGATAGATAGATAGATAGATAGATAGATAGATAGATAGATAGATAGATAGATAGAAGATAGATAGATAGATAGATAGATAGATAGATAGATAGATAGATAGATAGATAGATAGATAGATAGATAGATAGATAGATAGATAGATAGATAGATAGATAGATAGATAGATAGATAGATAGATAGATAGATAGATAGATAGATAGATAGATAGATAGATAGATAGATAGATAGATAGATAGATAGATAGATAGATAGATAGATAGATAGATAGATAGATAGATAGATAGATAGATAGATAGATAGATAGATATATAGATATATAGATAGATAGATAGATAGATAGATAGATAGATAGATAGATAGATAGATAGAAAGATAGAGAGATAGATAGATAGATAGATAGATAGATAGATAGATAGATAGATAGATAGATAGATAGATAGATATAGATAGATAGATAGATAGATAGATAGATAGATAGATAGATAGATAGATAGATAGATAGATAGATAGATAGATAGATAGATAGATAGATAGATAGATAGATAGATAGATAGATAGATAGATAGATAGATAGATAGATAGATAGATAGATAGATAGATAGATAGATAGATAGATAGATAGATAGATAGATAGATAGATAGATAGAAAGATAGATAGATAGATAGATAGATAGATAGATAGATAGATAGATAGATAGATAGATAGATAGATAGATAGATAGATAGATAGATAGATAGATAAATAGATAGATAGATAGATAGATAGATAGATAGATAGATAGATAGATAGATAGATAGATAGATAGATAGATAGATAGATAGATAGATAGATAGATAGATAGATAGATAGATAGATAGATAGATAGATAGATAGAGATAGATAGATAGATAGATAGATAGATAGATAGATAGATAGATAGATAGATAGATAGATATAGCATTTAAGTTGTTGTCAAAAAAGTGATCTTCTTAGAGTGGGGTTATACGGGAGCAAGGGTAAATATAGGCATATTCTTATAAATATTGGTAGAGGGATTTACGTTTACAGTAAAGTTTATGAAGGGTTTATTAGTGAATTATTGAATTTCAAGTCATTTTCTGAAAAAGCTTTTGTATGCGGTTTAAGGTCAAACTAGGCCTGATCATTATCGTTGTGACAATTTATTTAGAGATATTAAAACTTTTAACATAATTATCAGCTTAAGACCAATATTCGGAGGGTACGGTTGCATAGGGGGCTAGGGTAAATAATGGACCTATTTTAAACATTTTTAATATATCTAATACTCTTCCACCATGTTAAGCCTTGTTGTTATTATAATAATTAAAAATGAGAAAAAAACGTAATATTTTTATGGATTTTTTCGGAATTTTGAATATATCACCGTTATTTGTGGACCGATTTTGTTGATTTTAAATTGTGACCTTCTCGAAAGCATGTCTGGGATCTGGGGTCTTCTGAAAACCGATTTCAACATAGATATGGACAGACAGATGGATAGACAGACGGACATGGCTAATAGACTATAAAAACTCGTTATATATGTATATAATATACGATCAGAAAATTATATTGTAGAAATTACAAACGGAATGACACCATGATGGAGGGTATAAAAATGTAAAGGGTGCAATACTATGTACTTGTATAAGTACATACAAACAAAAAAAGTAAGAAAAAACTTAAAATATTAAAAATTCTATGCAAGTGTTAATGATAGCAACACGTCATTTCTTTTCTCTTTTTAATGGACAAATTTTAATGCTTCAATAAATTCTTTGAACTTTTCTTCGTCGTCTTGATTGACACGGCAAAAAGGATTTCCAACAGAAGGATATAAAAAGCTGTTACGCTCATATGTTGGTCTTTCGGTTTGGAAATCTTAAAAGATAACATACGTTTTACTACGGAATCGGTGACTCTGATTTGGATTATATTCGTTGGTTTATTTTGAAATAAAAAGAAAACAAAATTGAGAAATTAATGAGTTTACAATTAAAGAAAAAATTTACAAAAGAACATAAAGTAAAGGATAAAATGTATTATAAAATGCAATTTCATATGTTTATATTGTGTAAGTTGAAAAAAAAAAAATTAAAAAAAATACAAAATTATAAAGTGTTTAATTAACATGGAAATTAATTAAAGTTATGATAGAAAAATTGCGTGTTGCTTTTTTTTAATAAAACTACATTTGAGAATAATTAATTTTTATTATTTATTTAAAATAAATAACTATTTAGACAATTTAGCGGCTTCCTTCCATACGATTTGCTCAATCCAATCTAAATATAATTGAATTCTTGTATAAACCGCTGGATGGCCCACATTACCGCAACCGCCATGCGAAAATGAAGTTATACCCAAAACCAAAAACAAACACTTATAATCGGGATGATCGACAAACAAGGGACCACCCGAGTCTCCCATACAAGTATCACGCTTATCTGTAAACGAACCCGCACACATTTGTGTTCGTTTGTTGACACCATATTTCAATTCTTCCGTCTGTTCCACTTTACTAATGCAGGTGTCATCGTCGAAACGATCCAATTTTACTTTTAGTAAATGTGGTGACATTTCGAGAGTGGTATCATTGGGTCTGCCCCAACCAGCGGCTAGATATTCTTGAAAATCCCGACCATCGACCAGGGGTAGACAGGCGGGCATTATATAGTCATTGAATTGGACTTCTTTCACAAGTTCCACCAGTGCTATGTCATTATATTTTCTTGTATGTCGGTGGTAAAGTATTGAGGATGAGTAATGATATTCTTAATTTCATAATCGATAGGTGAGGCATCATCGGTGGTGGTTGAATAATCCAATTCACCAAGACGTACCCAATTGGGAGGGCTGTTGATAGAGAAATAAAGAGCTGTTAAGTTAAGTTAATTTAATTATAGTCTAGTCTATAGTCTAGACAATAGTCTAGTCTATAGTCTAGTCTATAGTCTAGTATAAAGTCTAGTCTATAGTCTAATATAAAGTCTAGTCTATAGTCTAGTAGAGTCTATAGTCTACCCTATAGTATCTTCTATAGTATAATCTATAGTGTAGTCTATAGTCTAGTCTATAGTATCATCTATAGTATAATCTATAGTCTATAGTTTAATTTATAGTTTAGTCTATAGTCTAGTCTATAGTATAGTCTAGACTAGTCTAGTCTAGTCTATAGTATAGTCTAGACTAGTCTAGTCTAGTCAATAGTTTAGTCTATAGTCTAACCAATAGTCTAGTCTAAAGTATATTCTATAGTCTAGTATAAAGTGTAGTCTATAGTCTAGACTATAGTCTAGACTATAGTCTAGTCTATAGTCTAGTCCATAGTCTAGTCTATAGTCTAGTATATAGTCTAGTAGAGTCTATAGTCTAATCTATAGTCTAGTCTATAATCTAGTCTATAGTATCTTCTATAGTATAATCTATAGTATAGTCTATAGTTTAGTCTATAGTCTAGTCTATAGTCTAGTCTATAGTCTAGTCTATAGTCTAGTCTATAGTCTAGTTTATAGTCTAGTCTATAGTCTAGTCTATAGTCTAGTCTATAGTCTAGTCTATAGTCTAGTCTATAGTCTAGTCTATAGTCTAGTCTATAGTCTAGTCTATAGTCTAGTCTATAGTCTAATCTATAGTCTAGACTATACTCTTGTCCATAGTGTAGTTCAATAAAAAGTAACCATATAAGGACAAAGAGAAGAAGAGCCCATAATTGGTCTTAGGACCAAAAACACTCACCTATAAACAAAAAAGCAATGAGCTGCTGTCAACACATATTTGTTACTAATCAAAGTTCCACCGCATAAATAATTCACTGTGTCTTCATGTTTATAGAAAAGTAAAGCCATGAAGGGAAACTCTTGAGCCTCAGCCTTTTGGCCGCTAACAATCAGAGTCTTTTCGCAAGACTTGCGATAACGTTGAACCGATTTGCATTCTAAAATTAAAATAATTAACAAACAATATAGTATATAAAAATCATTCTTACTTACCCCTTACAGATCGTATGTCTTCATCCTTCTCTTGGGTATATTTCTCGGGTGGTTTCAAACAACAGACGTGGGTGCCTTTTTGATTTAAACTACAATACGGTTTATTGCGTATTAAATGAAAATTGTTTAAAACCCGTGGGCAATCTCGTATATGAACACATTCAGTATTTAAGGCGCATTCATTAGCTGTACGGGGAAAAAAAAAGAAATAAAGATTTAGTGAAATAAAGACTTGGTTCCTTAAACTTTTTTTTTGGGAAATCCATTTATTTGGAATTTCTCTTAAAAATGCGGAACAAATATTTAGGTATTTTTGTAACAACTGATAACTGAAAAATTGTAAACAAAAAAATCGTTGAACTCTTACCATTTGTAAAAAAGCTGTGTTTGGTGATTAAAGTACCAAATATTAACAATATTATAGACGTTTTAAACATTTTAAATTGTTCCTAATGTATTTTTTTTTTATTGTTTTAATGACTTGTTTGCAGCGAAATCTTTTTGAATACTGAATTAAAACAATCAGTGTTCCGCTTGAGATCCACTTTAATGCTCACATGCACGAGTATTACTATATTCTTGTATGTTTTGTTGTTCTTAATTTTAGCTGATAAGCTTAAATATAAGAGCTTTTTCATAGATCGTTCTGATGATTAGCTGTGGGAAAGAATCACTCAAAATGATCTTGTGTTATTAAATAAATAGGTTGGTCGGTTGACTACCTTTTAGCTGAGTATCTCTTTTATTGAATTGTTTATAAGTCTCACTTGAAAGATAGATTTCTCTTGTTTAAGCGGGGATTTTTTTCTAAATCGCCGTAAGTTAATATAAACAAAAAAAAAATATTACTATATATGGCTATGCCGAATCCTATATACCCTTCAACAGATAAAATTGAAGACAGCGAAACACTAATACATACATATGTAAATGCTTTTTCCAAAATCTTGATTTTGGATAAATCAAATTTTCGGACCCGGTCTATTTTAATGGTATAAATTCAAATTTGAAAATTTTCCAATTAAGTCGTAAGTTGTAGGCAATAAGAACTGACAGTACTGCCATTGGGACATTTCGGGATTATTGTTGAACGGTCAAACTGGATCAATCGGCACGATCAGTGCTATAGCTAGCTTTGAATTTCGAATATCCAAATGCATATGTGAGCATTTAGTCACTGATTTGTGGTCCCAGATAAGTATGATATTGTTATAGAATTTAATTTTATCAATTAACTTTGTCCAGTTACATTTGTATTTCGGAATCTCAAGAAAGTTAGATTTCATAATTGTCGATATGGATCGAAAGATTGTCATACTTTTCTGATCCATAACATATCATTGTTCTGAAAATACTACTTAGCAACATTATTTAGTCTCTAGTCAAACTATTAATTATCAGATATCCGTGTTTCTTTCGGATTCTGACAAGAAATCGGCCGATGGTCTTACCATAATATATCTTCTGTAGAACTTCTTAAGAGTTAACATAATGTTTGCGTTATGCAGATCAAAGTAATTAGTTTATCTTCTGTAAGTTAAGTCCCTTTTTGAGAAATGGAGGTATGGAACTCCCTTAATATTATTAAGGAAGCGGCTACATATTATCTATTTGGAAATTTCAAGGCTAGGAGCCACTGAGGAGTCGTGTATCTCAGAAACTACAACATCTATAGTTTTCAAATTTATCTTTGACATCGATATGAACATTTGGGGACAAAAAGGGCGGCCTAGGTACAGTAAGAACATTTTAAATTAGAAAATCTTAGAAAATATAACAGCTACAGTCTTTAAATTTGTTCGGAGTATATTTGAAACAATAATGGTCGGTCTTGCAATAGGGGGCTTGGCACTCTCCATGAGAATCTTTATCTATATATATAAAAATGAATGTTTGTTTGTTTGGACTTTATAGACTGCTAAACGGCTCGACCGATTTTTCTGAAATCTTCTCAGTGTCTTCCTCTATATCGTGCCACGCCTACATACAAAACAAGTATTAAAAGTAGCATATCTCAGAAACTACAACAGCTAGAGTTCTAAAATTTTATGGATGGACAACTTTGACATACATATAAACATATGGGGACTAGCTATATAGTGGGCGTGGCACCTCCCATAAAATCTTTAGTTAATATATCTGAGAAAATATACAGTTAGAGTCTTTATTTTTTCGGAGCCATTTTTGTATCAATATGAATATCTAGGACAAATAATCGGCGGACTAGCATTAATGGGCGTGGTACCTCTCATATGAATTATATGTAATCGTTTATCGGGGAAACTATTAGGATCTCCAATATAAATTAAATACTAAAATTCGTATTTTGCCCGAACAACTCTGACATCCATTTGAGCATTTGTTTCAAAAGTATAACACATACAAAATTTCATCGATTTTTTAAATGCGACCTATACCTCGGTTACCTATAAGGTTTACATGGTCGGGCGAAGGACGGACATGTCCTAATCGACTCAGAAAATTGTAATAAGTCGATTAGTATACTTTAAGCTGGGTGTAGGACTAATATTTTTGTGTGTTGCAAACATCAGCACAAACGTATAATACCTCCCCACTTCAAGTGGTGTAGGTGATATAGGAACCTAATCAATCATTAACTATTTATGTTTAGATTTTAAAATATACAAAAATGCACAATTTTATCTATTTCTATTTATCTATTTCAGGCATATTTTTAATGCAATTTTTAAGCGTCTCTGCCATACCCTGTGATTCCTGTGGCAATGAATGCGCCAATGCTTGTGGCACTAAACACTTCAGGTAAACATTTCGTTTAAAAGCAAAATTGATAAATTACTAATTATAATTAATATTTAACTTATAGAACCTGTTGTTTTAATTATTTACGCAAACGTACCGATCCAAATGCCATGAAAATGATCACGAATAAACGTTTAATCGATTTTATAATGTTGCAAGGACGTGCTATGTTCACACAAAATGAATTGAGTAATGAGAGAAAACAACAACAACAACAGCAACAAAAACAACAACAACAACAGTATGAGCATTTACATGAACAACAAAAATTATTAATACCACGATCAGCATTTCCCTTCAATGATGAAGAACGTCATAATGGCACCTTTATATTGGAAGATTTACAGGCCTATTATGATTAAAGGAAATTTATAAACTATTTGCAAATAAACTTAGCGATCAGAATGATAATAATGACTATGAAAATATTGCTGATGATGACGTTGATGATAATAGTGCTGTTGACGACAATTATAATATGACACTGATGTTGAAAATGATTTTAATAATGATTAACTATTATAGATTTTGTACAAATATTTTATTAGAGTAACAAAGAAATGTATGTTTGAAATATTAATTTTCTCTCTTTTTTTCTACATTCAAATAATGCGGTTTTATTTGGGATTTGAATGAAACCTGGAACTATATTATAACGAATTTTATAATAACAAATGTTTGTCTTATTATCGAAATATTTTAGTGATTTATTAATGAATCAATAAAATTCACAAGGCTTTGTCCTTTTTCCAATGACAAAATCTTGTCAATTGTCTATGGAATTGAGACTATAGTTCAGACTTAAACAAATGTTCAGACCAGATCATATAAAATAGTCCAGATTAGTAGATTATACAATAGTTTAGATCATAGACTATTCTTTAATATGGACTTTATTTATTATAGTCCAGACTATAGACTATATTATAGTCCAGACTATAGAATAGACTAATCTACAGTCCACACTACAGACTAAGCTCTGCTTCAGACAATAGACTAGATTAAAATATAGACTATAGACTGGATTGTAGTTAAGACTTTTCACTAGTCTATAGTCCCAGACTATAGACTAGACTATAGTCCAAACTTTAGCTATATTTTAGACTAAAGACTCTTCTGGTACAGGCTATAGACTAAATTGTAGACCAATTTACAGACTATAGACACGACTATAGTCCAGACTACAGACTGGATTATAGTCCATATTAATCTATTATCTAACTATAGTCCGCACTATAGACCAGGCAATAGATTAAATTTCAAACTATATACTATACTATAGTCCAGACTGAAGACTAAATTGTACACCAGACTATAAAGTAGAATATAATCCACTCTATAGAATAGGCTTTAATCCAGATTATTAGCTAGACTGTAGCTAAATATAGACTAAACTCCGCTCCAGATTATAGACTAGATTAAAGTCCAGTTAGTTATATATTTTAAATTTATGCACAATTGGCTAAATTTTACCATTTGTATATTTTGTGAATAGAATACCAAGAATAGGCAGATAAATATTTTCTGATTTTTGACTTTAAAAATAAATCTTTAATCTCTGTCATATCTACTCTCTTTCTAGAGATATACATACATATATCCAGGTATTGTGTTTTGATTTAGTTATGCTGAATTTTGTAGAAAAAAAAATAGTTTTAAGTCAATTATGAACGTTTAAAACAATGTCTAGAATCAATTACAAAAATCAGCTGGGGCTAGGTGAAATAATAGACCAATTTCAGAATAGGCTTTCCCCTTGTGCCAAATGAACACGTTTAGTCTAAATTTCGTCGAAATAAGTGATTGGAAAATTGCACTATGTTCTTCAGAAAGTCATTCTGAGTCGATCGTATAACTTTGAGGTTAGTGGTAGGACCAATATTTTTGTATGTTCTAAACATGATTACAAACGCATAATACGATCACCACTATGTTGGTGTAAGGAGGGCTGAATACCCGCCTCACAGTATTCTTTGCGGACCCGAACAAAACAAAAAAAAAAAAAAAATATAGAAAACGTTAAAAATCCGTAGCTGAGGGGTCTTCAAGAAACTTCAGCTTTTAGACACAGGATAAGGTTCCGTCTCTGAATTCACAAATTATAACAACACTGTTACAATGGTGAAGGAGATGAACGGTCACCAAAAAAGGCTATCTGGAAAGTTGCAAAAGTTGCTCTAAAAGATCACATTGAGACAAGCTGAAGGACACTGTGATGTGTTTATCTGTCTCTTCTTCTTAAATCTTTTCTGAAGTCAAAGAGTATCTGAAATCCGAAGAGTTGAAACACTGGGAATAAGAGACCCCTGTCTTCGAATATATACTGTCAAAGTTAACCCATAGGACTTTAAAAGATCACTAAAAATCCTGCAAATAGGGGTCAGTCCATCTATTAAAGAGCTGACGTCGTCAGCCAAATACCGACTTCTGAAAGAAGAAAATACCCATCATTTTATACTAAATATTGCGAAGAAATATTCCGTGACGATTCTATGCTATGTTGTTTTTGTAACGGTTCGATTATGAACTGTTAGTTCCTTCCTGTGCAAAAAAACGTTTGTTGGTTACAGCTGTTCTTGAGTTGATAATCTTTGGCCGAGTACGATTCTTTAATTCCGTATCGAAAATCAACCCATAGAGAGCGAGTTCGTCGGGGGTGTGATGATCATGAGGTTATAGAAAAGAGGGCCTTCAGGGATTTCTTTAAAATTGGCATTGAAAGGAATGTTACAATTAACCGTGATAAGAACAGCGATATATCAAACGTGTGCAGAGCATTATAAGACAATCAAACCCTTGGAAGTGGAAAGGACTAGGAAATACCAAAGGTAGTGTTCACAGTATCATTAGCCACGACAGGAAACCAGGAGTTGTCAAAGCCTAAGAGCGAGAAAGTGATCACCAACACGTATTAAGGTCATCGAAATAAAGCTTCAACTGAACGAGACCGCAACCAACAAAGGCTGTGTCCACAGCATCATTATCCACTACAGGAAACCAGGAGCCTAAGAGAGAGGATGTGATCACAAACTCGCATCAACTTGGAGGGCCTTGATTAAGGTCATTCAAATAAAGCTTCAAGTAAAGCTTCAAGTTTGATTGCTTAAGTAAACTAAGGTAAGTTACATATTGCTTTAATCCAAGAATTTTGGACGTTTGAAAGAAAGTTTTCTGGAGTGAATCTAGTAAACATCCAACTTTTTTACTGCGATACAGGTTCTCGTCCGATATCATGGCTTTTTACATCGGATGCAACAGTAATGATCTTACAGGATCTTATAAATGAGATTCAGCGTCGGAAAATATCGGAAAAGCACTATTTTTCAGTTAATCTGCACATAGGGTTCGACCCACCGGACAACTAGACTTTGATATAAAATTTAAAATCCTAAAACGTTTATAAATTAGTTGCTACCAATAAAATCTTTAACTAAAATTTGATTTTGTATCAATTGCTTTGTGTTCTTTATTATTTCTTTTCTTTTTTTTTTTGGATTTTTTATAATTTGCAACTTTTTGTTGTTTTTTTGCTAGATTTTTATAAGTATAGTTAACATTTAAAAAAATTTATTTTTTTTGTACATTTTTTGTGATTTTTTTTCTTTACCATTCTTAAACGCTTAAAGAGTTTTACCATAAAACACAGCTTAAGATCACTTCGTTGAATCCATAGGAAATTGTTTCTCTTGTTTTTTTACAAACTAAAAACTACTTAAAATTAACTTTAAATAAATATATATACCAAAATCATTAAGTCCTTTTAACGCGCCAAAATTGTCATTAATGTCATTAATTTTAAGAAAACACAAAAAGGAAAAAAAAACAAAATAAATTTCATATCAGAATTTTCAAAAATCTACGCTGCCGATTCACTAATTTCAGTGGTAGCTTGTGTTCGGGAATCAGAAGCTGTATCATCTTTGCCACAAGCCAAACAGGGTATTTTCTCTTTTAAGACTTGTTTGTATTTGGGATGACTAAAAAAGATATTATAAAGACCATAAAGAAAAAAGGTATAAATATTATTTTGAGCACAACTCACCTCAAACCGTAGACAATGGGATTGCAGACTGAATTGGCTTTGGCAAACACCGAACCACAGATGGTGCTGAGCGGTGACAAGGCCATCGATTCAAATATGCCGGCATAGTTTATAAATCGTATATGGTGTCCAGGCCAGAAACCATAATGATATTGTAACAAGTGCCACTTTAGCCAGTTTTATTTCCACCGATTTACCCTTATCCGCCTCGCTGTTGCGCAGCGATGCAACATTCATTTTTTTCGCCTGTTCACGCATCGCCTGCTCATGTACTCGGACAGCCTGTCAGAGTGGGGTGAAGATTTTAAAATAAATTTGCTTTAAAAATGATCTGTTTAAGTATGTAAAGGTATTTTGATATTTTGTTGAATGATTTTTTTTGTAGATTTTATTAAGAGCGTTATACATGCCTTGCATCTGATAAGTGTGTAATGGATTTTCGAAAAAGTAGTGTTTTAAGTTAATTAAGGAATTTTAAAAAGTTGTTAAAAGAAAATTAAGCAAATTGTATTTTTAAGACGCTTATGATATTGAAAATACATAGGAGTACAAAGTAGAAAGGACACTTTTTTTTAAATGAGCAATGCGGAAGTCTTGGTATTTATACCCTACACCACAGTGGTGCGTTCGTCAGTTTGGTTATAACGGCTAAAAATATTGGTCCTGTTCCACCTTAAAGTACAAACATCTGCTCAGAATCCCTTTCAGATTCGATTCGAAGCTATGTCCGTCTGTCTACGTATCCCCTCGGTGGCATGTTACCTTGGTGAAATCTCCACCTTGGTGTTGCAATATCCCGGGAAAAAAGAGGTGCTATCAATACCTCTAGTCTGCCGGGACTATAAACTGGTGATGATTAAATGTATCCTTGGCCTTTCCTTGGAATGATTTGATATGGGGTCTAACCAGAGTACCATATAATACTGGTGGCCTGTTGCACGCGACTTATAGTTGAGGTCCACCACTCAACTTGCCGGGGCAATATTGGGCTCGAATTGAATTTGGGAATTTCTACATCCTTTGTCACATTATCTGACATACTGAGGGATCCTGATTTATTGGCTGGATATTTTGGACTACCAAATACGTCTCTAGGTGTGTTGTGGTGGTTGCACGGGCTTTAAGAGGTTTAAGGAATGCACTGGAATGGGTCATAAGTTGATGGGGATTGCATTTTAAATAATGCAATCTTTCATGACATCATAAGGGTGGTCACCTTCCGGTATACCGGAAGATTGATTTCACATGATGTTCGGGTAGTCGCCCCTTCTATTGACTTTAAACCAGTGATTGCTTTTTCCTTGTCGGGGTTTGCATTGGGATTGATCTCATGCTGCCTGTCATTCCGCAACGGGGCTACTAAGGCAAGAGATTAGACAGCTCGAGTTCTTCAGCAAAGTGCTTGTACATGGACCGGCTCAGCCATGTACAAAAGGATGAAAAAGACCACCATGAAACAAGGCCGCCAAGGCAGGTGTTCACGTAAAGCACTCTGTGTGTCCATATAAACATTATGTGCACGGTACAGGTCGAAATTTTCAAGATAATTTGATGAAATTTTGACACACAATCTTCCCTTGACCCAAGGAAGACGATTGTTGAAAATCGGTCCATTATTTCACCTAGCTTCCATTTAAATGTAATCCCCGAATAGAGTTTTTGAACTCATACTTATGTTACATGTTCTAGAATTATATAAGACTAAATGATACTAACGATTTTCGTAATGATCAGGCCATATATGACCCTAGCGCCTTTAGAAAATAATCTTACTTATTTTAGAAGTTTTCTTGCTACTTCTGCACCTTTTAGTTTCCCGGGAAATTGGAATTAGTTTGGAATTCAAGAACTTCGATGCAAGATTGAGTGATGAAAGACCTATACGATACATTTTATAATAAATGACAGAAATCTTTCGTGTTCATTTTACAATCTGTGGTTAAAAACTGCCCTATTCCTACTCAATTTATCAAATCCCTAACCTTCTTTCCAACTTCCCTCCTTATCTCCTACTTGTAAATATAGGGTGGTTGGAGCAGTGTCGAGTATCTGAATGACTAGTTAGTAGATTAGACGAAAACTTTAGATGTCAACATACAGATCGGTTGTTCCTCTATTTAAACATATATTCAAATATTATATTTGTCCATTATTTGTTATGTCATCTGAAAGTACAAACTCTCGATTTTAAAATAAAGTTTTAACTTCTGTTAGATCTTGAACTTTCAGATGATTAACTAATTTTATTAAAGAAACACTATAACGTCACTTTTTTTTATTGATTCTTTAGTAATCGCTAATTTTTCGCAAAATATTGCAAGTGAACGCTTAAAAGGTGCATTTTTGAAATATGTTTTTTCCGAAATACTCTAAAAATGATAAAATTTCAACTTAATTACCTTCATAATATGATAATACGAAAAGATAATCGTCATCAATGGTGTAAAATACACCCACACAGAATAGACAATAATATACGAACGATTATACCAATCTTTGGCAAAATAATCTGTACCACATGCTGTCATATTACCCTCGGGTACATAACGATTCCAACCGACCATAGGGAAAATAGCCCATATCAGACAAACACTCCAAATAAACATCAAACGTATAACGGCCGCTGTTATAGTCAAAGGTTTACGCGCTAAACCCTTAACAATAACACAATAACGATCGTAAGCAATCAAAGTCATTGACCAAATCGAAACACAACCGAAGAGCGAACCAAATAAACCGTACAGTTCGCACCAGAATGGGCCCATAATCCAGGTGCCATAGAACCATTGAGCACGACGGGCGGGAACATGGTGAACATCATCATGAAATCGGAAAATGCCAAATTCACTACAAACATATTGGAGGGGGTACGCAACGATTTGGCGGATGTAAAAATATAGATGACAATAAAATTGCCACTCAACGACATAATGCCCAGGACGGTGATGATGAAACCGATTATGCCAAACCATATAGGTTCCATGGGTGGCCATTGATACCAGTAGGGATCCACCATATGTATAATATCAGCCGGTACACTTTCGGCCAAACTAACATTACGGCCACCACGTAGGTAAGCGAACGAGGGAGGATTGAATGTAGCCATTTTGTAGATTTAATTGGAACCGTTAGCAGTTGAAGGTTTTGGAATAATAAAACTGTACGTTGAGTCCTTTGAGTTTATATTGTTCCCATAATTTGAGCTTTAATATTTTGTTAATTGCTACACTTTCGTTTGAAATTTTGAACTGTTTTCCTTCGAATATTATTTTTTACCGCTATTCCTTTCCGTTCGTTAATAAACCGACAGAAAGCCGTCAAACTGTTATGTTTGATTTGTAAGAAATATTCCTTTTATATACAAAATTTTGTGTTAAGTATTTGTTCAAGTTTCTACTAATTATTTTAATCCAATTAGAAAGACAGTTAAAATTTAAACATGTTTTACAATTGTTTTTCTATTGTTTTATCGGTGGTTAATTTAGGAAAACAAGTGTGTGGGATTATGACTAAAAGTTTAAGAAATTTTAAATTATATACGTAAATACACTTGAAAGAAATTGTTAAGGTTGCTGCTTAGGTCTGTTAAGGACTAGTTTTGCGCTCAATTCTAAGCTTAGAAGTGAGAAAGAAGCTTTTAATAGACTAGACTATTGACCAGACAATAGACTAGACTATAAACTAAACTATAGTCATCAACAAAAGCTTGATGAAGTCCACAGGGGTACCCTCTAGAGAGGGGTAGTTAGAAGGTTGACAACTTCGTATATCCTTAGTCACCAAACCTGATAAAATAAAAAAATACAAATGAAAAGCCGAGATTATGGCTGGAAGGCAGGAGACAATTATAGAATGTAGGGATATCGATAAGATCTCAACAAGGAGGAGATTATGAATGCCTTTTTTCTCAACTAGGCGTATCCGAAATGGAATTAGATGATATTAAGAGCTTGAGGAAAGCCTATGGTGGCATTCAGACGGCAACAATAACCCTTCCATCGGAAATATCCGACCAAGTCCTACAAATTGGAAAGGTGAAGATAGGATGGGTCGTTTGTCGCATAAGAGAAAGGGTGAACATACGACAATGCTATAAATGCTTGGAGTATGGACACATAGCCAAGTATTATAAAAACCCGCAAGACAGATCTAAACTGTGTAGAAGGTGCGGAATAAGTGGCCACATAGCGAAGCATTGCACAAATGATCCAGAATGTATGCTCCGCAAACAAATGCAAAGGGGTGATACCAACCACACCGCAGGTAGCGTAAGATGTCCAGTTTTCAAGGAAGCACTGGAAAAAAGGCGCAGATGAGATTTATCCAACTTAATCTCAACCATTGTCTTGCGGCACAGGACCTGCTTTCGCAGACTATCTGCGAAACTGGTGTTGATGTCGCCATTATATGCGAACAACACAAAAACCAACAAACAAGTGTCTGGGCTAAGGATAAATCTAGTAAAGCAGCGATATGGACATGTGGAAAACGTGCGATTGAGAACACCCAAAAACAACTGGAGGAAGGATTTGTAAGAGCCAAAATAGGAAGCATCTACATATATAGCTGTTATGCCCCACCTAGCGCATCAATAGAAAATTTCGAACAAATGTTAGCTCGACTGAAAAGAGATGCGGAAACCCATAACCCGAAAATTATCGCCGGAGATTTTAATGCGTGGTCTACTGCAAGGGGAAGTAGATCAACTAACAACAGAGGTCGGATCATATTGGAAACTATAGACTATAGACTAGACTATAGACTAGACTATAGACTAGACTATAGACTAGACTATAGACTAGACTATAGACTAGACTATAGACTAGACTATAGACTAGACTATAGACTAGACTATAGACTAGACTATAGACTAGACTATAGACTAGACTATAGACTAGACTATAGACTAGACTATAGACTAGACTATAGACTAGACTATAGACTAAACTATAGACTAGACTATAGACTAGACTATAGACTAGACTATAGACTAGACTATAGACTAGACTATAGACTAGACTATAGACTAGACTATAGACTAGACTATAGACTAGACTATAGACTAGACTATAGACTAGACTATAGACTAGACTATAGACTAGACTATAGACTAGACTATAGACTAGACTATAGACTAGACTATAGACTAGTAAAAATAGAATTGAAAAACAAAATGTCAAGGCTAAGATGTAATTAAGTAATGCAGTAGGCATTGAAATGTAAGTTGTTGCGTAAGTACAAGTCATTACAATTTTATTGTTGAGTATATATTTTACTTCAAACTATTTTTTTCTCTAAGTGTTTTAAAATTTTTGTCTTAAGTAATTATTCCTTAACGATCAAAGTCAAGGCCAAGTGAAAATTCTTCTTTAAAATGTTTCTAGTGTTTAGTCTTGTCAGGGACTAGCAAAATAAACTAAACACTACAATAAATAGCATAAGACAGACTGTCAGACAGTCAGTCAAAAAGGCAACAAAAATTGGATTATACTCGCTTATGGTCAATTGTTTCTTCTTTCCCCACTTGAAATTTAATTTTAGACAACTTATTTAATGTTGTCTTTGGTATTTGTTTTATTTTAGAATATCAATTTAAATTTACACATTTCAATTGATTTTCTTTAGTTTTTTCTTAATCCCAAAGTGACGTTACGATTACAGACTACACACAAGAAAATAGTTCTTATGAGGGGTCACGTGAGTACGTAAAATCTTAATTTTGCAATAATCCATGAAACACTATTAAGACTTATCAAACGTTTCCCTTCCAATTGCTATTTATATAAAAGTTAATGAACCGAAATATTGAAAATAACTAGTTAATTGATTAATTAAACGTTTGCATTTTTTTGCTGTAAAAATAAAACAATTTAGAAATTATATAGTAATTTAATTTTAAATATCATATTTAAATCGTGCTTATTTTGAAGTTCTGAAACACTGAAGCCTAGCTAGGCGAAATTAAAAGTCACTTAGTTAGACGTATTACATGACATATACGACTAAGTTTCAGTGAGTTTGACCCCTTAATCTTAAAAACAAATTAGCAGAAGAAGTCTGCTATAGATATAAAGAACATGTACATTAGGGTGACAACCAAAAAGAGGCCGTATTACTACGTAGCAGCAAGTAGTGTTCTAATAACGAAAACCATTTTCTAAAATCATTTTAGTGCACAAACCTAACCCTCTATAGTCCAGTCTATAGTCTAGTGTATAGTCTACGTAGCAGCCAGTAGTGTTCTAATAACGAAAACAATTTTCTAAAATCATTTTAGTGCACAAACCTAACCCTCTATAATCCAGTCTATAGTCTAGTGTATAGTCTAGTCTATAGTCTAGACCATAGTCTAGTCTATAGTCTAGTCTATAGTCTAGTCTATAGTCTAGTTTATAGTTCAGTCTATAGTCTAGTCTATAGTCTAGCCTATAGTCCAGTCTATAGTCCAGTCTATAGTCTAGTCTATAGTCTAGTCTATAGTCTAGTCTATAGTCTAGTCTATAGTCTAGTCTAAGTCTAGTCTATAGTCTAGTCTATAGTCTAGTCTATAGTCTAGTCTATAGTCTAGTCTATAGTCTAGTCTATAGTCTAGTCTATAGTCTAGTCTAGTCTAGTCTATAGTCAGTCTATAGTCTAGTCTATAGTCTAGTCTATAGTCTAGTCTATAGTCTAGTCTATAGTCTAGTCTATAGTCTAGTCTATAGTCTAGTCTATAGTCTAGTCTATAGTCTATAGTCTAGTCTATAGTCTAGTCTATAGTCTAGTCTATAGTCTAGTCTATAGTCTAGTCTATAGTCCTAGTCTATAGTCTAGTCTATAGTCTAGTCCTATAGTCTAGTCTATAGTCTAGTCTATATCTAGTCTATAGTCTAGTCTATAGTCTAGTCTATAGTCTAGTCTATAGTCTAGTCTATAGTTCTAGTCTAATAGGTCTAGTCTATAGTCTAGTCTATAGTCTTAGTCTATAGTCTAGTCTATAGTCTAGTCTATAGTCTAGTCATAGTCTAGTCCTATAGTCTTAGTCTATGTCTAGTCTATAGTCTAGTCTATATTCTAGTCTATAGTCTAGTCTATAGTCTAGTTAGATCTAGTCTAGTCTATAGTCTAGTCTATAGTCTAGTCTATAGTCTAGTCTATAGTCTAGTCTATATCTAGTCTATAGTCTAGTCTATAGTCCTAGTCTATAGTCTAGTCTATAGTCTAGTCTATAGTCTAGTCTATAGTCTAGTCTATAGTCTAGTCTATAGTCTAGTCTATAGTCTAGTCTATAGTCTAGTCTATAGTCTAGTCTATAGTCTAGTCTATAGTCTAGTCTATAGTCTAGTCTATAGTCTAGTCTATAGTCTAGTCTATAGTCTAGTCTAGTCTATAGTCTAGTCTAGTCTAGTCTATAGTCTAGTCTATAGTCTAGTCTATAGTCTAGTCTATAGTCTAGTCTATAGTCTAGTCTATAGTCTAGTCTAGTCTATAGTCTAGTCTATAGTCTAGTCTATAGTCTAGTCTAGTCTATAGTCTAGTCTATAGTCTAGTCTATAGTCTAGTCTATAGTTTAGTCTAGTCTATAGTCTAGTCTATAGTCTAGTCTATAGTCTAGTCTATAGTCTAGTCTATAGTCTAGTCTATAGTCTAGTCTATAGTCTAGTCTATAGTCTAGTCTATAGTCTAGTCTATAGTCTAGTCTATAGTCTAGTCTATAGTCTAGTCTATAGTCTAGTCTATAGTCTAGTCTAGTCTATAGTCTAGTCTATAGTCTAGTCTATAGTCTAGTCTATAGTCTAGTCTATAGTCTAGTCTATAGTCTAGTCTATAGTCTAGTCTATAGTCTAGTCTAGTCGCCGGTCTATAGTCTAGTCTATAGTCTAGTCTATAGTCTAGTCTATAGTCTAGTCTATAGTCTAGTCTATAGTCTAGTCTATAGTCTAGTCTATAGTCTAGTCTATAGTCTAGTCTATAGTCTAGTCTATAGTCTAGTCTATAGTCTAGTCTATTGTCTAGTCCATAGTCTAGTCTATAGTCTAGTCTTTAGTCTAGTCTATAGACTAGTATATAGTATAGTATAGTATATAGTCTAGTCTATATTCTAGCCTATTGTCTTTGTCTATAGTTTAGTCTATAGCCTAGTCTGTAGTCTAGTATATAGATGTTCATATAAAAAGTTAAAGTATCTAGCAATCTATTAACAATAATTGCATATGGCCACTTTAAGTTAACAGAAAAGCTTTGCCAACAATTAAAAGCTTTTTAATAGCATTTTGCAAGTTAATGTTAATTAACATTAAGTTAATTTTTAAATTAATAAAAACTGTTAATTTGGTTTAAAATCTAATGCTGTTAAATAAAATTGCACAATTCATAAATTCATGCAGATATCCATTAAAACGCATAAAAAATATTAATGCATTTACTGTTTATTTATTTAAATTTTTCATTTCAATTAATGTGGGCCATAAAACGCAACATGAGCCAGATTTGTATTGAAAATCAAATGTCACACAAAAGTATAAAAAGCGATCTGACAAAAAGATACATTTAACTGTACAAATGTTTAAAATGACATAAAAACATTTTACTTATCTTTATGCAAATAAAAATAACTGTTTTTAAATGCAATTTTTGTATTTCTTGTAAATAAAAGGAAAATTTAATAAAATATGTGCGTAGTTTTAAAGTCTTAACAAGTTATACAAAAATACAAGAGTATTTATGCAGAAATCTTCTTACCAACAACTTATCATTGATGTAACAGTTACGAGTAAAAACTTTAATTTTTTAAAGAATAATTTATTTTAAATATTTATTTATTTTGGAAACTTTAATAAAATTTTAAAATAAATTTCCTAATCATTGCAGAAAATCTCCTTGAGATTTTTTTAATTTGAAATGTTTGTTTTCCGTCTATTGACCTTTTGTGAAAACTACTGTGAAAACTTAATGTAAACATATATATTTTCCAATTTTTTTTTATAAAAATTGCAACATTTTGAAATAAACATTTTATTATAAAAAAAAATAAAACCAAGAATCTATTTTAAAAAATGTCTGTCACTCATTCGTTAAAAACGTTTTGTTTTTAAAGTTTTATTTCCCTGCGAAAAAAACCTCGCAGTTTCTTTGTTGTGGAACACAGTTTTTGTTATTTTTCTTCTTTTTTTGAATAAAATTAAAATACGCATTCATTGAACTGAATATATGAGCAAGTAGTGAAAGAATGAATGATATCCAGATGTCTATGTTTTAGCGATCATTAACTTTAACGGTCAGGGTTAAAATATCACCCCGAGTAATTATAATAGTTTCCAACAACTAATAATTTATTAGTTGTTGGCATTTTTTCTTTATTATTAATATTATGTCTTTGTTTGTTATTTGTTTAACAAAATAGAAAAAGTGTGTTTTATTTAAAATTCAGTTGCCCTACTTCAAAGGACTTGGTATGTGTTGAAATTAGGGTGAAATTTGTAATAGAAATAAGATCGGTTTCATCCTTAATCCTAACAAATGAAATTTTACATAAAATTTGCCTTAGGTCCCTTAATAAAGTTTTTTAAATATGAAAGCTTTTGCAAGAGTTGTTTTAAGTATTGGAGAAAATTCTCAATTACTAATTTTACACTACAAATTGTTGCAATTTTCTATTATTTTTCACCTAAATATTACAACTAGTTAGTTAGTTAGTTTGTTAGTTAGTTAGTTAGTTAGTTAGTTAGTTAGTTAGTTAGTTAGTTAGTTAGTTAGTTAGTTAGTTAGTTAGTTAGTTAGTTAGTTAGTTAGTTAGTTAGTTACTTAGTTAGTTAGTTAGTTAGTTAGTTAGTTAGTTAGTTAGTTCGTTAGTTAGTTAGTTAGTTAGTTAGTTAGTAAGTAAGTTGTTAGTTAGTTAGTTAGTTAGTTAGTTAGTTAGTTAGTTTCGTTAGTTAGTTAGTTAGTTAGTTAGTTAGTTAGTTAGTTAGTTAGTTTTTTTTTGTTAGTTAGTTCGTTAGTAGTTAGTTAGTTAGTTAGTTAGTTCGTTAGTTAGTTCGTTCGTTCGTTAGTTCGTTCGTTCTTCGTTCGTTCGTTCGTTAGTTCGTTCGTTAGTTCGTTAGTTCGTTCGTTCGTTTTTTCGTTCGTTTCGTTCGTTCGTTCGTTCGTTTCGTTCGTTCGTTCGTTCGTTCGTTCGTTCGTTCTTAGTTCGTTTTCGTTTTCGTTCGTTCGTTCGTTCGTTCGTTCGTTCGTTCGTTCGTTCTTCGTTCGTTCGTTCGTTCGTTTTCGTTCGTTCGTTCGTTCGTTCGTTCGTTCGTTCGTTCGTTCGTTCGTTAGTTCGTTCGTTCGTTCGTTCGTTCGTTCGTTAGTTCGTTCGTTCGTTCGTTCTTTCGTTCGTTTCGTTCGTTCGTTCGTTCGTTCGTTCGTTTCGTTCGTTCGTTCGTTCGTTCGTTCGTTCTTTGTTCGTTTCGTTCGTTCGTTCGTTCGTTCGTTCGTTCGTTGTTCGTTCGTTCTTTCGTTCGTTCGTTCGTTCGTTCGTTCGTTCGTTCGTTCTTTCGTTTCGTTCGTTTCGTTCGTTCGTTCGTTCGTTCGTTCGTTCGTTCGTTCGTTTCGTTCGTTTTCGTTCGTTCGTTCGTTTCGTTCGTTCGTTCGTTCGTTCGTTCGTTCGTTTTCGTTCGTTCGTTCGTCGTTCGTTCGTTCGTTCGTTCGTTCGTTCGTTCGTTCGTTTCGTTCGTTCGTTCGTTCTTTCGTTCGTTCGTTCGTTCGTTCGTTCGTTCGTTTCGTTCGTTCGTTCGTTCGTTCGTTCGTTCGTTCGTTCGTTCGTTCGTTCGTTTTCGTTCGTTCGTTCGTTCGTTCGTTCGTTCGTTCGTTCGTTCGTTCGTTCGTTCGTTCGTTCGTTCGTTCGTTTCGTTCGTTCGTTCGTTCGTTCGTTGTCGTTCGTTTCGTTCGTTCGTTCGTTCGTTCGTTCTTCGTTCGTTCGTTCGTTCGTTGTTCGTTCGTTTTCGTTCGTTCGTTCGTTCGTTCGTTCGTTCGTTCGTTCGTTCGTTCGTTCGTTCGTTCGTTCGTTCGTTCGTTCGTTCGTTCGTTCGTTCGTTCGTTCGTTCGTTCGTTCGTTCGTTCGTTTTTTTTTCGTTCGTTTTCGTTCGTTCGTTCGTTCGTTCGTTCGTTCGTTCGTTTCGTTCGTTCTTCGTTCGTTCGTTCGTTCGTTCGTTCGTTCGTTCGTTCGTTCGTTCGTTCGTTCGTTCGTTCGTTCGTTCGTTCGTTTCGTTCGTTCGTTCGTTCGTTCGTTCGTTCGTTCGTTAGTTAGTTCGTTCGTTTGTTTGTTTGTTTGTTAGTTCCTTAGTTAGTTTGAACGAGGGATTTATATACAATCGGAAGATATACACCTAGGCCTCTATCGGGCCTGTTGTACGCTCCATAACCAGGGCCTCAGCTGGGAATCGAACCCACCACCTCCGCCTTCTAGACTAATCTGAGTTATTGTGCTCATAGCGACTGCAATAGCAATACAAGCCAGCCTTAGTATCTTCTATAAAATCGACAGATGTAGTTTGGATTCCCCAGCCTTCCACCGGACCAGTGAATTATTGGTCAATATATACATTATTTAAAACCATATCCCTTTCCGAAGGTTTATTTGCAAGAAGTTAAGTCAACTTAAGGCACGTCTAACTTATTAGGCTTTCAGCGTTACGTTTCCACGATGGCTTAGAGTCAAATAATGGGATTATATCTTCTGGCAGAAAATACAAATTTAGTCTCTGCCAGATTGACCCTTTGAACCACTCTTCTGCCCCATTAAAATAGGAGCTAAAGAGCATAAATGATAATGATAAACCCGAGTAATCAGTTTATCTTTCAGGCTATATCATTTATCCAATCAGTGGGAATGTAATCTGATTCCAGGCTATCCATTTATGAATGACATGATGGTTGTTGGGATTTCATGTAGCCCCTATACTAACATAGTACCAAAAAACCTTATGAACGACTGAGCAAGGGAAAAGGAATATTTTAAGATTTCTGTATCAAAATTTACTCAGAATCCGTCTTGTTGGGTTGCTGAGCATGCAGGACACGAAAAAACTTTATTCCGAAAGCCGCTAACATTGGTAAAATTCAAATAGTGCAACTTTGAGAAGGAGTTATGAATTCTCAACGATATAGGGTATTCAAAATTCAATTAGTCGCCTCCAGTTAAAAATCTATACACATTCAAACAATTTATTGTTTCCATTTGAACTTAACATTTTTCTCGATTGTGGTTTTAGATTGTGCGGGTGCGATTTTTTTTATATTATTTTAGTTTTTTTTGTAGACGTTTTTTATTGAATTTTATTAACCGTGACATGTGCACTATTTAAACGCTTCCATAAACATTCTTGTCTCTTTCAATTCTATGCTTTTTTTCATTATTATTTTTTTTTTTCAAAAATTTTATTTGTTGTTCATCTATGAGTATGTGGATTCTATTAAAGTAATTAATTCAATATTTTTTTCTTTGCAGTTATAACAATTTTATTTATGTGGCTGAGAGATATACAACACTCGACACAACTGTCGATTTCTTGGGTTTGAAGTGCAAAATGAGAAAAAATTAAATTGTACAATTTGTATGTGTTTCCATTTAATTTGGACATGACTAATTTTGTTGTTCATCACAAAAGCATATATGGTTAGGGTAACTTCTTCTCTAGCTCCTCAGTTTTTGGTTTTTAGACATTTATATATTTTGATTTTTTTATATCTTCTTCTAGCTTGCTCTTATGTCAGTTAATGGTTCAATATGTTTCTTATAAGTCTGTCTGTTGATCGGTCGTTGGGTCTGAATGTCTGTCTGTTACTTTATTTGTATGAACAATTCAATAAATGTTTAAAAATTAATTGTGTTTAGTTTCATAGTTATTGAGATGTTTATTTTGAGCAGCATGAGTAGTTCATCGGGTATCTTGGTTGGTTTTTATTATTTAATGAAAATATTCTATAATTACCATGATTGACAGCTGAAGTAATGATTCTTGATGTGCTGTAGAACACATTGATGTTTAGTTTTGAAATCTTCATTTAGTTTTGATTAATTTTTCGACGTTTTTTTTCTCTGAAATGTTAAAGTGTGTTTGAATCGGTTGCATTAACACTAGAGAGTCCTTTAGATATAAAATTAATTTTGCAATCATTGAGAATAATTCAATACAATCACTTCTGTTTGAAGAAAATCTGGTTAAGATAGTAGATATCAGTTGACAGCAAAATGTTATGTTCCTATCAAAACTATTCTTGAAAAATCTTTTCTATACAATACTTTTATGCATATAGCAGTCTCTTATTAGCTTTTATAATTCCTATAAAAGTGTGGGTTAATGTATTATGCTCTTTCTTTTTTATTTCAAAATTCTATGCTCTTTTTCATTCAATGAATTTTAACACTTACTAATGTTACACGAAAAAAAAAAAACATTCTTAAATTGTATTTCTGAATCAGTATTATTCCCACCAATTCTTTACTTTTTTTCTTCTTCATATCCGCAAATTTCCAGAAATGTAATTTTAAACACCAATTAAAAAATTTAATCATCGTTTGACAACAAATTAAAGTTATTTGCATTGAACATTATAATAATGCACTCTATATCTGATAGGTTTAAAACTCACATCATTTGATGAATGTCAGCAGGTAAAAAAGTTCGTCATATATTATCAGGTGTGTATCTTGAGCTTATATCTCAAATTTAACTTGCGTGGAAACTATTAATATAAGTATTTCCCAAGTAATCCAGAACCGTTTACAGATACTTGAGATAGTCAGAAAGCCTGAGGCGAGATATTGAGAAAGGTTAATTTCATTATTAGTTGATCATTGATATAGTAGATTTGAAGTTATATTCATTTCGAAAGCTGGATATATTGAAAATGTAGTATTAGGCTTATTGAAAACACTGGAAAGGTTGTTGATCTCTATAACAGTGGTAACAACCCTGAATGACATTGTCGGTACACTACTCAGGTACTTCTCTATTAAAAATATATCCTAATAGTTTTAATCAGGATGGAATAAGTAATTGCATCTTGGTTTTAATATATCGCCTATAGTCCAAACTCTGAGGGTCTTAGAGTTTCATCAAAGAGTAATGAACTAGTCAGACAAAAGTGCTTTACATGAACACCTGCGTTTTTACACTGTAGAAAATGAACAAATAAGTTCTGGTTTTTAACGTGATTACAATCCGGGGGAAAAGAGGTGCTATCAGTTTCTCTAGTCTGTCGGCACTATAAACTAATGGTGTTAAATGTATCTTCAGTCTTTCCTTGGAATGATTTAATCTGGAGTCGAACCAGAGAGTTTCGGACTTTGTCCTCTCTCGGTTACTTAAGAGGTATTTGGTTTAAATGAAAACTCGCGGGAAGATAATGTTGGTTCAAAAACTAATGCACGGTGAAGTACGGTGCTTTTGCCGAGAGGACAGATCGCATCCTGCGTGTGAGTTTGTGGAGGTTTTTCTTAATGAAGGTGTCGGATAAATGAGAATGAGTCAACTGCTAGATGACTCAACTCCGCCCTTTGTGATTCTTATAAGCAGGTGGTAATTTGTGTACATGGTTTTGGTGCTAGATGACTCAACACCGTCCTTTGTGATTCTTATAAACAGGTGGTAATTTGTGTACATGGTTTCAACGGTCAATGTGCAAGAACTTTTCTTACGTACTAGAGCTATCTAATCTCTTGTCCATTACAGCCCCGTTGTGTAACTTTCCAGTTGCAATATCACTTACGTTAACAACCACGCAGATGGGATAGTCTCCGTTGATTCACCAACAGCACCTGGAGACGTAACCGGTAGATCGAAATACGAATCCACCCAGAGAACACAATGTGAGAAGTTTGATATAAACATAATAAGTCCTAAACATACCCTGACAAGGAAGGAAAATTCTAGGGTATCACTTACATATCACTTCTCATTTATCGGACACATTCATTAAGAAAAACCTCCGCACACTCACTCACACTTGACACTAACTCATTTCGAATACATTGTCTGACAGTATCTTCACTGAGCGGTATCTCTTCTCTCGGCAACAGCACCGTACTTCACCGTGCATCAGTTTTTAAAACAACATTACCTTCCTGGGAGTTTGGATTTAAACCACAGCCACAACGTTAACCGGGACAATACAAAGTTTGAAACTCTACGCTGTGGATTGAGGTCATAACATTACGTCATTAATTCCAACTTCAAGTGTATTTTTGGTAAATTGGCTCTTAGACTTAGGTAGTCGTGAATTGAGACATATGTTTTTTAGACTGAAACTTAAGCCATCAAAAGAATTAAATAATAAAATTTCAAAATGTCGACTTTTTCTTCTTCCCAATTTATTCACCCTGTATCTCAACTTAGTGGGAACTTCCTCAAACAAAACTGCTCGAAAATCGGTAATTTTCAAGCTAAAGTAAGCAGATCCGAATAACACATCTTCGCCGCTATCAGGGTGCTACTTTTAATCAAAAGCCGACAATTGAAATCCTGATATAAAAATAATGATCATCCAATGTTACGAAACTCAGGGTTCCTGATATTATTTCGATGAAAGCCTGGATATAATAGAGAAAGTGTTCCAGAGTTTTATTATCCTCTCTGTATGCTCTACATTCTTCTGAAATCGTTTGTCCCATTTTGTAGTGTATTCATTAAGAATACGTAAATCATACTCATCTCGGACTTATTCATTCTGAGAAATCTTCTTGTGCCGCTCTCGTTTGTGTCACTATATAGGATTTTAGTTGCCCTATCGACGGTTTCATTAGTGGATTAAGAGCGTATGATGAAGACTTTACGACTGGAAGAGTATTCGGTTAGCACTCTCTATTTGTCAAATACGGTATTAGATTTAACTTTATCGGCAGATAATGAAGGAAGTGTTGTAATTTGGAAAACGGTAGAATATTTTTTTCTGGCCTTTAATGTAAATCCCAGGAACCATTTAGTCTCCCAGTTTAGAGTCATTCGTGTAACATCAGATTTCAGCAGGGGTTTGCTCTAATGTAGAATACCCTTACTGGAATACTTCTCACTTCAGATCAGGATATCTGAAATAAGCTTGATACGTTCTTTGCCACTTTTGGTTGTCAATCCATTTGTTGCCGGATAGCTTAGCAAATGTCATAACTAATCCTTTAAATCAATTTACATATGTATGTATATTGTTACAATATTTCCCAAAAACGCCGAAAATTTAGCAAAAAAGCCCAATTTTCCAGATATACATCTAATAATATCATTAATTCTCTAAACCGACAGATGCTACAAGTCGACTAATGCCACATTATAAGAAATAATGCACTTGTTTCATAAATTGCACAGACATTTTTGCTGACAGTGCTAAATGTGTCAATAAACCAGTATCATCACAAAACCATTATTTTTCAAGTGCAATTGGAATCCATTAACAAAAAAAAAAAAAGAAAAAAAAAACAAATCGTTGTTGATCGTCCAAAGGCGTGAATGTGGCATTTAACAGAAATCAACAGCAAAAATGCAAAAAACAAACACACACACACTCATCATCAGCGACTGACAGACAACAGGCAAGAACAAGCAACATGCATGTATTGTATTCAGATGTGACAACAAAATCTACGACAACAAATTGTTGGGTTTTGTAATACTTTTGAAAAAACGACAACAACAATAACAATTGCAGAAACATGTGTTAAGATTTTTAATGTAAACAAAATCCAAGAAACAGTAACAAATCACAAAAAAAAAAATACTTTTTAGGACACATAACCAGACACTCAAACATAGGCAATTGATTAGTAACGTTAAATGGGCTCTACCAAAGCAGGGCATTATTAAAATTTTGCTGGCCAAAATTAATTTATTTGTTGTCTACAATAATAAAAAAATATTGAATTCCAATAAACAATAAAAATGTTGCACAAACAAATGCAACTCAAACGCCCACACACAAAAACACCAAACAACCATCAAACAACAACACACCCTTCATCATCACAGTGATTTATTTGCTGCATTAATTTATTTTATTCACACCACAGTAACAACAACAAACTTAAACTGACAAAAACAACTGCCATTAGTTTAGAAGAAGGTTCCATCGACATCAACTAGACATTTAATTAGTTTCTTTATTTATTATAATTGCATTTATTTATACACTCGCCAATATTTACAATTGTTTTTTTTCGAAATATTGTAATTGTTATTAGTTATTTACTACTTTGTTTGTTTTTAATACTGTTGTTATTGATAGCTGGCCAAAAAAAAAAAAGCAACAACTAAACTAAATCAGCAAAGTCATGTCTGCAAGTGTAATGAAATCGTTGTAAATAAATCAGCCATATGTTGGTTTAATGGTACAGTGGATTTGTATGGAAAAGATTTCCAAAAAGTAGTGCCAATACATTCTGTAAAATAAAAGTGATGCCCTCACCAAAGGGCGCAATATTAACCCAACGATACCGATATATGTCTTTAAACAACAAAGACTTAAATTCCTGCCTGCACTAAACACCGGTTCTTTGACAGGACGATCAGAATCTTTGATCGGAAACTGAAATGAAATTCATTCCAACGAAAAAGAATGTTTCTTATCTCTATCTATCAAGGTCAAGCTGACACTCGTGGCACTTTGCTTCTACACGGATGGCTCTATGTTGGGAGACAGATGTATCATGGGAATATTCAACAAAAGACATAGAAATCTAGATATATTATCGTGTTCCAGATCATAATACTGGCTGCCAAATTGTTTGCAATATTACAGAATGTGTAAACGGGAACTGAAGGAAGTTAAACTGACAATTGCAAAAAACATTTGAGACAATGGAAGCAGATTTAAAAGTTTGGATAGGAGTATACCACTCGACCACATGGAAAAAAGAAACGGTGTTGTGCGGTTGCCCAAATAAGAAGTCTCCTAAATAGGAGTTACGTCCAAGAGACTGAGTTTATAAGTCCTCGGACTGTAATTACTTCTTAAAAACGATTGACTCAAAAAAAACCTTCTATATAAGTGCACAATAGGTCCGGTAGTGACGTAGGTGCTTTACGATATGATATTTATAGCATACTCTGTGAGGGGCTGTTACCTTAAGTCGTCTAGCACGGAGCATGGTCTTAAACATGCAATATATGTGAAGTAAATTTTCCCCGAGGCCGATTTCTGAAACGAACATTGGAATTTCATGTTCGACGCCGATTAAGTTATATGCAGAACACAGGCTGAAGTTTCTTTTGTCAAGGGTGAATACTAAGTATCTGTTTCATATACATTTTCAAGCTTCTATTTCATATGCTTGACATAAGAATTTGGATTTTTTGATCCGAGTATTGGTTGTATATATTTCAAATCTAGAAAGCAACTGATTCATCAGAGGGACCTTGGTCTCTGTCTGGCGCAATAGAAGTAAATATTACAAAACTTTTTCTTTTTATGAAAATGCCAAATCCAAAAAAAACTTGGACCAACTTAGTCCAGGGTGCTAGAAACTCCAAGGGTATATTGAGTACTCAGTGACAATGAGTTATGAGAGGAATAGAAAGACTGATTAGACTAGAATGTTTACTCTTGGACGACGTTTCAACGATAATTGGATCTTTCCTCCGAAACGACCAATTCTTTATCAATCAAAGATTGTTAGCTCAGAAACTGTTCTATTAATCGCGAGTTTTTTACTGGTAAGAACTTCAAATAAAAGCAGAACTGTTACACCTGTTACCTCCCTGGTACAATGTGATTAAACCTTATGAACCAGTCTGGAGTTCACTTTTGATGTTCTTTGATGCTAAAAGGGGATACATTAAACAGAAATATAAAGAACTCACGAGATACAGTTCCCATAAAGGGCAAAAGTAAGATGAAATAATGCATGCTAATGTTGTGGAAGTCTGATCAGCCCGAATAGCATATGATCGATGACGATCATCCACTGACAATCTCTGCTAATGATCCTTTATCAGGAACTAGTATAAAGAAGCCAAAGTAAACATAGCTTAGACATCTCTATGTTTACTTTGGCTTCTGAACTAACTACCAGGTTGACATCAGCAACTCATTCGAGTGTAAAAATTACTACGATGAGATGAATTCTTTAGGAAAAGATGATCTAGCGGATGTTACTTTAATCGCAGTTATTACGATTATAGTAAATAGTTAAAAGATGTCAAGATCAACTCTTTACTCAACACGAATGTCCCTCTAAACCACATCAAACGATGTAGAAACATGAAAGGAATTATCGTCCAATAATATGAAATTCAGTTTCTGGGACGTTCTCCCTTAGAATTTCACATTTGGACAATTCAAGTATGACACTGCTTCCAAAATATTTGGCTCAAATTTTGGCAAAATCATGGCAATGACAGAAAAAGTGTTCCAATTTTTCACTATCTTTCTATCAATATCATTTCTTAGACATTCGTCTGAGTTCGATCGTTCAATTTTGTATAGTTTCGCCCATTTACCTGAGTGTACACTTACAATACCATCAGAGCCATCAATCTTGGTCCAATGCGTTCTGCGGAAGCATTCAAAAGCTTTTAAGAGGTCCTTCATTGCCGATCTCTTAGTAGCCTGGTATTCATATGAAGCAGAGTTTACCACTGAAAGAGTATTAGGTTATGCTCTTAGATTAAACCTTATCAGCTGATACTTCCTAATTGCTTTCTGGCTGTCGAAAAATATGTTAACCTGTGTTGACTCCATATTCAATCCTATCCAATTTACACGCACGGCTTGCCTCTCGGATTCTGGGATTTAAAAGTAAATTCCTACATCCATGATGTATCTCAGTTTAGAACCTACCCCTCCCATCTTGGCATATTTCCTTGATGAAAGACCCTCATCTTGGTGTATCTCTAGTGTGCTGGGATTATAATCTGGTGATGTCACTTCACTCCTAAGCTAGTCCTAAGTCTAACCAGAGAAGCACATAATCTGGTACTATGGGTGGCCAGTTGCATGTAGGACTTGTCCTGGCTGGTCAGTTGGTTGTGGTTCCTTCGCGATCCACATAGTGGCTATTGTTTAAACCCAAATTCGCGAGAAAAGTGAGTTGCGGTTAAAAGACTGATGCACGATGAAGTCTATGAGTCGGGATAAGTTCGGTGCTGTTTGCCTTATGACTACAGATACCCCACAGAGGAGTGAATTTGGAACAAAGCGTTGGAAATGAGTTGGTGTTAATTGTATATGATACAGGATGAATGTAGGGTTATACGAGCCTTGCCAACCCGTATACCTACAATAAATGTATCGTATGTTGTTCTCTTATGAGTGTGTCGGATAAATGAGAATGATGATTGATTAAAGGTTTCTTATACAAGTGATACCATTGAATTTTCCTTCCTTGTCCAGGTATGTTCAGAGTAAACTCTGTTCATAGCAGAATTACCACAGTGTGTCACTATGAGTTAGAACAAAGTCTCGGATTATTTGATGGATCCGTACTTCTACCTACCGTCTACGCGTCTAGGTGCTATTGCCGACTCAACAGAGGCCATCCCACCTGCGTGGTTGTAAACGGAAGTGATGTTTTGCATCTCGGAAGTTAAGCAATGGGGCAGCAATGGTCAGATATTAGATAGCTCGAGCAAAGTACTCGTATACTGGATCGAAAATTCCATATACGTAAATTGCCACCGGCGTGTAAGAGGCACAATGGGGCTGTGGTGAGTCGTTGCAAATAAGGCCATCAAGGCAGGTGTTCACGTAAAGCACTTCGACAGTCATCTCAGTTTAGAACCATTCGTATATCTCTAACGTTCAGATTTATGACTATTGTCTATCTGGGATCAATGGTAAACAGTTATCAAGAATTTCTGTTTCCGGTATGCGATCGGACACATCTGGAGTAGAGATACAATCCAAGATGGCTCAAATCGGCGGCGGCTGGCCGCCGGTTATATTTTGCAAGCCGCGCCGTCTTATGGCAAATTGAAAAGAGTTGCCACACAATATTGTGCTAATATTAAAAGAGTGAAACTACTATAAATGTCAATTTTCTGCAGAAAAAACTTATAGAGACAGGTTTCTATATAACAGACTATTATACAGAGATTTTTCAATATAATAAACGCAATTTCTGAAGAAAAAGTTAAATTGAGCCGACAATTTTGTTGCCGCCGATATTTTCTATAATAAGCCACCATCGATCATTTTGGCATCGGCTTGTATCTCTGGTTTGGTGTTTGTGTTTACTCGATTATTTTTATTTTCGAAATAATATCAATATTGTTATATGTTACCACTGTTTCAAATTCATTTTAAATCGCATGGTTTAATGTTTAGTATCATCTTCATTTTCAAGATGATGATACAAAAATAAATATTAATTAAAATTATTGCTTTATTTTATTTTACCAAGTTCTTTTGATTTATACAATTTGTATGTAATTTTATATTTCAAAATCAACAAATTTTGCTATTAAAAATACAAATAGATATTATTATAGCAATATAAGTATTAAACCATTTCCCATGATAAAAACATGTGTCAAAGATGCTACTTGTTAATGATATTTTGGGAAAATTTTGATTGTCCAAAAGGAGAAATAACAATTTTCTTAAAATGATATATATTTCAAACTTAGTATTTTATATTCCTAACTTAGTAGACTCCAGATCGAAGCGCATTATACCGCAAAAATCTAGAAATGGTGTTGTTTAAAACATTGTATCTATTTAATTACAAGTGGTTCTATTAGATCTAATTGTTTTGTATGTGGACTTCTAGTACAAACTATTTAATGTATAGTTCGAGTAGTTTGCATTCTGAAGTAGTTCAAGTTTAAATGTTCATCTTGAATCAACTTTGTTGCCGTCGACGACGACTGACAAGAACGACGGATGCTTCGATGGCCGCCGTTTAGCTGGATATGAAATGCATTTTGTTTTATTTTCTTTAATTTAACTGTCTGGAAAAGACATAAAAATTTGCCAGATTATTTTCATTTTCAATTTCATTTAAATTGCCTTGAAGGAAAGTTATTTTTATTTCAAAGTTGTTTTAATATTTTTATTATTGTTTTCCTCATTATTATAGTTGTTGTTTGATTGTAAGTTGTAATTTTATTGCATGAAGAATTGCATGAATAGTTTGTATTATTCATTCTTTTATGGCTAAAAATGAGAAAATATTGTTTTTTGTCTGACCTGTGTGCTGGAAAGCAACTTAAGTCCATTAGCTCGCTGTACATTTCCACTTTATATCAATTAAATCTTTTATAACTCGGCCAGCTTGTGGAGAAATTTCATCGATTTGTTTTTAATGACTTTTACTTAAATGGTCTGCAGTACGTGCATAAAAGGTCAGTTGATATTCTAAAGAAATATCCAGCAGCGATGAACATTTAATAGATTTACATTCAAAATTTTTGCATTTTAGTTTAAATTGCAACATTTTTTATTGATCATACGCCGAACCTATCAGCTGTGAGTAATTTGAAACGATTTTCGAAAGTATCAGAGAACGATATCAATGCAAGTCGTTTTAAGAGAATGAAAACAAAAGCTCTGAATAAATATTAAACAGTTAAAAGATGAGATCTTCGTGTGCCAAAGTCTTCCCATTAACAACAAATCCATTCCGGGGGTATGTAATTTTGAACCTATTCTAATAATTTTCAATCATGGTAATCTCTAGACGAATGAAAGAAAATAATGAAAAAATAGGCAATTTTTTCATGAGTTGTTACGAAATTTTACTGATATATTCGTTATGGACCGATTTTAAATAGCATACATTTCCGAAGCATGCCTGATACAATTATTGAAGATTCGGATCTTGCAGATTTCTACGGTCTTCTGAAAACTGAGACATATCCAAATCGACTGTACTATATATATCACGAAAGTGAAGGTTATAAAAACAGACCTCTGAAGAACCTGAAAAAATCAGAATCTGATCTTCTTACTTTTTACACCACTTACATATAGTATATCCGATCGTAAATGGAATATAACTCTCATATATGGGCCGGAGTTTTGAAGTCTATTTTAGAGCTACACGACCGCGTACATGAGAGGGCGAATGTACTTTCGATATTAGTATGATATCCAACTCTATTGATTCACTGGAGCACCGTCGCAATGTGGAGTGTTCTGTCAATTCTATAATTGAATGTGTTCCTCTGAAATTAGGGAACTTATTCCCGAACCCCTATATTTTAACCCAACACACAACTCTCATCAAGAACACACCCAATTATGGTCGATTGGCCAGTGAACCGCACATCACATTACAGAGAAAATTCATTTTACAGCCTCTTTCCTTCCTCCTACAGCCTATTTTCCTAGTTCCAGCACAATGCACAGCATATGTAGGGCCATCCCCACCCGAGAAAAAGAACCGAATATGTTTTATTTCAATCAGTTAGTTAGTTAGTTAGTTAGTTAGTTAGTTTAGCTAGTTAGTTAGTTAGTTAGTTAGTTAGTTAGTTAGTAGTTCGTTAGTTCGTTAGTTAGTTAGTTCAGTTAGTTAGTTCGTTAGTTAGTTAGTTAGTTCGTTAGTTAGTTAGTTCGTTAGTTCGTTAGTTCGTTCGTTTCGTTCGTTCGTTCGTTCGTTCGTTCGTTAGTTCAGTTCGTTCGTTCGTTCGTTTCGTTCGTTAGTTCGTTCGTTAGTTCGTTCGTTCTTTCGTTCGTTCTTTCGTTCGTTCGTTCGTTGTTCGTTCGTTCGTTGTTCGTTCGTTCGTTCGTTCGTTCGTTCGTTCGTTCGTTGTTCGTTAGTTCGTTCGTTCGTTCTTCGTTCGTTCGTTCGTTCGTTCGTTCGTTCCTTTCGTCGTTCGTTCGTTCGTTCGTTCGTTTCGTTCGTTTCGTTCGTTCGTTCGTTCGTTCGTTCGTTCGTTCGTTCGTTCGTTCGTTCGTTCGTTCGTTCGTTCGTTTCGTTCGTTTTCGTTCGTTCGTTCGTTCGTTCGTTCGTTCGTTCGTTTTTTTTGTTCGTTCGTTTCGTTCGTTCGTTCGTTCGTTCGTTCGTTCGTTCGTTCGTTCGTTCGTTCGTTCGTTTCGTTCGTTCGTTCGTTTGTTCGTTCGTTCGTTCGCGTTCGTTCGTTCGTTCGTTCGTTCGTTCGTTTTCGTTCGTTCGTTCGTTCGTTCGTTCGTTCGTTCGTTCGTTCGTTCGTTCGTTCGTTCGTTCGTTTTCGTTCTTCGTTTCGTTCGTTCGTTTTCGTTCTTCGTTTTTCGTTCGTTCGTTCGTTCGTTCGTTCGTTTCGTTCGTTCGTTCGTTCGTTCGTTCGTTCGTTCTTTCGTTTCGTTCGTTCGTTCGTTTTCGTTTTCGTTCGTTCGTTCGTTCGTTCGTTCTCGTTCGTTCGTTCGTTCGTTCGTTCTTCTTTAGTTTTCGTTCGTTCGTTTTCGTTCGTTCGTTCTTCGTTCGTTTCGTTCGTTCGTTCGTTCGTTCGTTCGTTTCGTTCGTTCGTTCGTTCGTTCGTTCGTTTCGTTCGTTTTCGTTCTCGTTCGTTCGTTCGTTCGTTCGTTCGTTTCGTTCGTTCGTTCGTTCGTTCGTTCGTTCGTTCGTTCGTTCGTTCGTTCGTTCGTTCGTTCGTTCGTTCGTTCGTTCGTTCGTTCGTTCGTTCGTTTCGTTCGTTCGTTCGTTTCGTTTCGTTCGTTCGTTCGTTCGTTCGTTCGTTCGTTCGTTCGTTCGTTCTTCGTTTCGTTCGTTCGTTCGTTCGTTCGTTCGTTCTCGTTCGTTCGTTCGTTCGTTTTCGTTCGTTCGTTCGTTCGTTTCGTTCGTTTTCGTTCGTTTCGTTTCGTTCGTTCGTTCGTTCGTTCGTTCGTTCGTTTCGTTCGTTCGTTCGTTCGTTCGTTTTTTCGTTCGTTCGTTCGTTCGTTCGTTTCGTTCGTTCGTTCGTTCGTTCGTTCGTTCGTTTTTCGTTCTCTCGCTCTCCGTCTGTTGCGCCCTCCCTTCCCTGCCGCCTCGTCCTCCTTTTCGTTCCCCCGCTTCCCCTGTCCCGCCCCTCCTCCGCTTTCGCCCCCCCTCCCCCTCCCCTCTCCCCTCCCCCGCTTCTTTGTTGTCTTTTCCCCTGTCGTCCCTCTTTTCTTTCTTATTGTTTATAATTAATTTCTTTTGACATTTTCACGTTTACAGGAAAAATTATTTATGCAAAAATAATTTGTAATTAGTTTTTTCTATTATTATAAATTTTCTTTAACAACGTGTATTGTATTTGTATTTTTAAATGTCCGTACAATGTAGCACAGAGTGCACCATCGAGTGTAGTGTGTTATGAGCACAAGTACGATTACAATTACGAGTATAACTTCAAAATCGAATAAAATACGAATTCGAGTGAATATTTATTCAAATGACGTTTGCATAAAATTAATATGTCACTTAGAGTGACATGTATTATAAACAAATTGGCACGATCACAGACAGAAAACAAACAGACACCAGACCTAATTATGGAAAGAGAAACTGAACAGCAAAATAGCACGAGACACTTTAAAACCGTTTCAAATTATTTTTGAACATAAATTTAACAACAAGTGGCAAAAATCTTACATTTTATAGTTAAAATCATTTGTTAAACGAGGCTCAGCTGTTTATTACTGCAAAACTTAAACATAACGTATTGTAGCAAAAATAGCATTAACATTTAATTAAACTGAATATAATTATGCATTTTACTGTTATTAAAGGTAATCAAATGCTTGATTAATAAATGCAAAATAAAACTGAAAATATTTCGAAAAATAAAAAAAAAAACGTTCATTAATATATTTATTTTTTTACTGGCTCTTACTACATCTAAGATATGCTTGTATAATTTGCTTTTAATATTAATTAGATACACTATAATTAGAATTTCAAATACATAGATCAAAATGGATAGACTCCAATAGAGCTTTGACAATTGAAAAGAAGCACGAAGCGTGTGAATTTACTTTTGAAGAATATTAACTAAAATGTTGTTGTAAAAATACATATTTTGACATTAATTTACCCTATAAAATCAACTACGGTGACATTTAGTTTGTCAATGTTGTTAAATTGAAAATGTTCTAGAACTGCATTATCCCGAATGGGGATACATACTGAGATT
>NW_023996434.1:0-43403 GCF_015586225.1 Lucilia sericata | reverse complement strand
AAATATTTTTATTTAAGTTTTTATACCCACCATCAAAAAAGATGGGGGTATATTGATTTTGTCATTCCGTTTGTAACACATCGAAATATTGCTCATAGACCCATAAAAGTATATATATTCCGAGTCCTTATTAAATTCTAAGACGATCTAGCCATGTCCGTCCGTCTGTCCGTCTGTCCGTCCGTCCGTCCGTCTGTCCGTCTGTCTGTTGAAATCACGATAGGGACCACACGAGAGGAGCTAGGCAGTTGAAATTTTGCATAAATATTCTTTATTGGTAAGGTTTGTTTGGTATTGAAAATGGGCAATATCGGTCCACTTTTTCGGATAGCCCCCATACAAGTGGACCTCCAAAAAACAGCTTCAACGGGCATAACTGCTTCAGAAGTACAAATTGACCCTACCCCTCATATAAGGTCCCCTTTAGAAAATTACTTTAACACTCATTACTGGTCCAAAAATGCGAGTATAGCGATGAAATTCGGTATAAATAAGTTTCTTACGAACTCTACGAATTTTTTTTAAGATCGGCAAATAAATGACCCTACCCCCCATATAAGGTCCCCTTCTGAAAATGACTTTAACGCTCATTATTGGCTAAAAAATACAAATATAGCAATAAAATTTTACACAATTAAGTTCCTCGCGAGCCAAAATCTTTTTAATACTTTAATATGGATAGGTCCATAATTGGCCCTTCTCCCCCTATTGGGTCCACTTCAGGAAATAGCTTTAACGCTCATTACTGTCTTAAAAATAAGAGTAAAGCGATGAAATGCTACACACGTAAGTTTCTTACGAGCCAAAATCTCGGTACCAATTTTTTTTTGGATCGGCCCATAAATGACCCTTCCCCCATATAAGGCCCCCTCTGCAAATAACTATACTGCTCATTACTGGCTTAAAAATATTAATGTAGTGACGAAAATTGACGCACATAAGTTTAATGCGTGCCAAAATCTCTCCACTAAATTTAGGGAGGATCGGTCCATAATTTACCCTACCGCCCATACAAGGTTCCCTTTAGAAAATTTCTTAAACGATCATTACTGGCTTAAAAATATGAGTTATAAATACGGTTATGAAATTCGCTCCGAATTTCATGCGGAATGTGTCGGTAATTCACCCTACCCCCCATATAAGCCACTTTATAAAATTACATGAACGCTAATTGCCGGTATAAAATGCGAGAACAGCGAATGTAAACAAGTTTTATATGAACCAAAATCAGTCTACATAAAGTTATGAGGATAGGTCAACAATTGACCATACACCACATATGAGATCCTCTTTAGAAAATTTGATGAAGAAAACTCTGATAATTACAAGTACAGTACAAAATATTAAAAATTAATATTTTGTTAGTTCAAAAGAGCTCGGTCCATAATTGTCTTAAGCTATATTCCAAACAACACCCTGATGTTTATATGGGAGCATTCCTTTTACGGCATACGGTTTGATGGTGGGTATATGAGATTCGGCACAGCCGAATATAACACTCTTACTTGTTATTTTTTCATAAAGTTATGTTCTTAAAATCAAATTGTTTCTAATATTATTCCTAATTTCCTTAGCAATAGTTGTTTGGCCATCGTTGTTCGTATTGCTATTAAGAGACATATCAATTCCATTTAGACTTTCTGTCTCAGCAATTTCGTGTATTGGTAGTTGTACATTAAAATTAGAACAAATATTGTGCAGGGCACAGCAAACGTTCATTATTTGAACCACTGGTGCATAATGCAACTCTCTGGCTGCTAACAGACACCGAAATCTGCGTTTTAAAACACCAAACACTCTCTCTCTCTCCTTCCTTTGCAAAACTGTTTATTATAAAAAGCCTCGGACGAGTTTTCCGTTGCGGTATGGAGTAAGTTGCCAGGGTTCCAAGGGGTAGGCCGAATCGCCTTTTTGAAAATTAAAAAAATATGTAAGAAAACAAATTTTAAAATTATTTTAAGTTAATTACCAATCAGCCAAAATCCCTTTTCTCCTCTTTCGAAACGTTCTTTTAATTTTTGCTTTGCATTAGAAAGGGCCCAAACATGTGAGTCATGGCTTGCACCACCGTATCGGCAATCAATATATCTAATTTTCATTTTGTGATCACATATCTAAAAATTTAATATCAAAGTAAGATTTAATGGCAAATGCAAACATAAACATTCACATACCACCATAGCGTTCATACTGTGCTTTAATTTTCTGTTGAAGTATATGTGCTCGTTCCTGGCTGGTCGAATCATTTGTATATGGGTACCATCCACTGCTCCAATCACCCCAGGAATGCCACATGTATGTAAAAATCCTCTTTTAATTTCGTTTTCCTCTTCAGCAGTAACCTCAAATTTGATGTGCTTGGGACAGAGTATTCGCTCAATCACCATGCAAATTTCTTGTAAGCAACTCGACATAGATTGCTGCGATAATCCTAAGAGATGGTCTTGGCCAATTTGGTGTTGATATCAACCTTGCCCAACCAATTTCAAAGCAGCGGCCACTTTTATTGCGGTTGGAATTGCTGTGGATCTCTTTGGAACGATGAGGTCGTGTTGAATAGCGTTTAATATATACATAAACGCATCTTTATTTAGTCTAAAGTTTTGTATAAAACTATAAAAATGGAATGTTTAAAAACATTTTTCACATGATACGTACTCCTATTTTCTTACCTTTGGTCATTTAGGGAGAGTATATCCGATCTATCTCTCAAAATTCTCCTTGTAATACGTTCCACATGTTCATTTTCTTCTTCAAACTATAACGCCACCGAATCCATCACAATTTATTTTATGTTATTATATTTTTAACAAAAAACGCGTACTGCACAAAAAATTAGTTAAAAATGTTTTTATTTACAAGTTTTGACATTTCATTTTGTCATTCTTCGCTATTGTTTATTTTGTTGTGCCAGTGTTGCTTCATTTTCAACTTATTTTCCGAAAGCGCTTGCGTAGACGTTACAGAGTACCAAATTATACTCTTATCGCATTTACCTTTCGCATCGAACTTGCTTTCGCATCGCAATAGAGAGTAACCCCCCAGGACTTATTTACAAAGAACTTCGTGTTTTTTAAGTTTTTTATTTATATTTTCACAATATAAGTCCAGTTTTTTTTTAAATGCAAGAGTTATTGTCACTCCAATAGATGACAGTAAAAAAAATAAAATTATTTTACAAGATTTAATTTGTATTTTTACAAATAATGTGGTCAAAGAGTTTGTCCAATATATTTCTGAATATGTATACACAATGGAGATTCATCAAATTTAGAGAACATTGAGTATGAGCAAACAATTATGATTTTTGGTCTTCAATCATTCGATTTTGACACTACTTCGTTTTGAATGTTTTGAATTTAAGTTTTCAAAATCAAAATGTAAAGATTCGTTCTCTCTCATTCATAAAATTAAGTTTTTTCTTATTTTTTTCAAATTAATTTTTCACATCAAAAGAAATACGATTTTAATATTCAAACATTTTTCAGTTCTTTTTCTTTTTTTTAATTTTACAAAAAAAAAACTAAAATAAAAATCAATGCTAACTCAATCAATAACAAAACAGTTTCCCCAAGTAGAATTTTAAATAAAATTATAACAAGTAAGAGTGTTATATTCGGCTGTGCCGAATCTCATATACCCACCATCAAACCGTATGCCGTAAAAGGAATGCTCCCATATAAACATCAGGGTGTTGTTTGGAATATAGCTTAAGACAATTATGGACCGAGCTCTTTTGAACTAACAAAATATTAATTTTTAATATTTTGTACTGTACTTGTAATTATCAGAGTTTTCTTCATCAAATTTTCTAAAGAGGATCTCATATGTGGTGTATGGTCAATTGTTGACCTATCCTCATAACTTTATGTAGACTGATTTTGGTTCATATAAAACTTGTTTACATTCGCTGTTCTCGCATTTTTATACCGGCAATTAGCGTTCATGTAATTTTATAAAGTGGCTTATATGGGGGGTAGGGTGAATTACCGACACATTCCGCATGAAATTCGGAGCGAATTTCATAACCGTATTTATAACTCATATTTTTAAGCCAGTAATGATCGTTTAAGAAATTTTCTAAAGGGAACCTTGTATGGGCGGTAGGGTAAATTATGGACCGATCCTCCCTAAATTTAGTGGAGAGATTTTGGCACGCATTAAACTTATGTGCGTCAATTTTCGTCACTACATTAATATTTTTAAGCCAGTAATGAGCAGTATAGTTATTTGCAGAGGGGGCCTTATATGGGGGAAGGGTCATTTATGGGCCGATCCAAAAAAAAATTGGTACCGAGATTTTGGCTCGTAAGAAACTTACGTGTGTAGCATTTCATCGCTTTACTCTTATTTTTAAGACAGTAATGAGCGTTAAAGCTATTTCCTGAAGTGGACCCAATAGGGGGGGAAGGGCCAATTATGGACCTATCCATATTAAAGTTATTAAAAAGATTTTGGCTCGCGAGGAACTTAATTGTGTAAAATTTTATTGCTATATTCGTATTTTTTAGCCAATAATGAGCGTTAAAGTCATTTTCAGAAGGGGACCTTATATGGGGGGTAGGGTCATTTATTTGCCGATCTTAAAAAAAAATTCGTAGAGCGATTTCAGTTCGTAAGAAACTTATTTATACCGAATTTCATCGCTATACTCGCATTTTTGGACCAGTAATGAGTGTTAAAGTAATTTTCTAAAGGGGACCTTATATGAGGGGTAGGGTCAATTATGGACCGATCCTCAAAAAATTTGGTAAAAAGATTTTGGCTCACATGAAACTTATTTATGTCGAATTTCATCGCTATACTTGCATTTTGTGGCCAGTAATGAGTGTTAAAGTCATTTTCAGAAGGGGACCTTATATGGGGGGTAGGGTCATTTATGGGCCGATCCTGAAAAAATTTGGTAGAAAGATTTTGGCTCATATGGAACTTATTTATGTCGAATTTCATCGCTATACTTGTACTTCTGAAGCAGTTATGCCCGTTGAAGCTGTTTTTTGGAGGTCCACTTGTATGGGGGCTATCCGAAAAAGTGGACCGATATTGCCCATTTTCAATACCAAACAAACCTTACCAATAGAGAATATTTATGCAAAATTTCAACTGCCTAGCTCCTCTCGTGTGGTCCCTATCGTGATTTCAACAGACAGACGGACGGACGGACAGACGGTCGGACATGGCTAGATCGTCTTAGAATTTAATAAGGACTCGGAATATATATACTTTTATGGGTCTATGAGCAATATTTCGATGTGTTACAAACGGAATGACAAAATCAATATACCCCCCATCTTTTTTGATGGTGGGTATAAAAACATTCGAAAGTCGCTATCACAAAGCAAATTAAATACAAACCCTGGAGCAGAGTTTAATCTGAAAAAAGCGACTATAACATGTAAATAAAATTAAAAAAACAAGTTAGCGTACTATATTCGGCTATGCCTAATCTTAATACCCTCCACCAATAATCTACTTTTTATTAATATCCATTTAACTATCTAATTTTTATATAACTTGGCAATATGTTTGTTTCCGTATTGAGGGTACTAACATTTATGCATATGTCGAATTAATTTTGATTAGGTCCAGAAAAATTTATATTAATAGGCCAGTTCGAAAACATTTCAATAGAATTATTTATCTATACACAGAACATACTCATGTCGAATGTTATCCGGATATAATCATTTAACAACGAATTAAGTGGTATTAAGTGATTTTCAGAAGTAAACCTTATATGGGAGCTAAGACTACTAATGGATGATTTTTATATACAAAATACACATTTTTGTCGAATTTTATCCCGATAACTTTGATTGTCAATGTGCATTTAAGTATTTTTTTGGGAATGGTCCTTATGTGGGAGTTATGACCAATTATGGACTGATAAGGAAAAAATTTCAAATAATGATTTATATGCAAAAAAAAAATTTAAGTCGAATTTTACTCCAATAGATTTATTAATTATGTACACAAAACATTTTTGTGTCGAATTTTATTAAGATATCTTTATTTGATAATGAAATATGTTCATTTAAGTGATTTTCGGAAGTGGGCCTTATATGGGAGCTATGACCCATAATGGACCGATCCGGGAAAAAAGTAATAGAATGATTTGTATGTACACAAAACATATTCAAGTCAAATTTTATCCCTATAGCTTTAGAATTCAATGAAATATGTGCTTTTAAGTAATTTTCGGAAGTGGGCCTTATATGAGAGCTATGACCAATAATGAACCGATCCGTAAAAAATTTAGTAGAATAATTTGTATGTACACAAAACATATTCAACTCGAATTTTTTTGGGGGAGTTATTAATGATAAACTAATTTCCGGGAATTTATACCTTTGTATGGGGGCTATGAGAAATATTAGATCGATTGTAACGATTTTGAAAAAATAATGTGTGACAAAATTCATAGAAATATCTTTGGTAGTTTCTGAGAAAACTTCTTAAGAATTAGGAAAAAACGTATTTTTTTTCGAGGTAGTCTGAAATTTTTACTCATAACTTTTTACGTTGTGAATCGATTTTGCTGATTTTCAATACCAAACTGCTTAGGATAATAATAAATATTTTGGGTGAATTTGGTTGATTTCCTTTACTTATTTTTAACGTGAGCGTGTTTTACACAGACAGTCAGACGGACATATCTAAATCGACTCAGAATTTCATAAGGACCCAGTATATATACTTTGTTGGGTCTTAGATGAATATTTCTTGATGCTACACACTGAACGGCAAACTTATATATACCCTCTATCACCACTGATGGTGGTGGAGGGTATAAAAATTAGAAATTAGGTCCAAATATCCTTCAAATGGTATATATTTGTATAGCCCCCATTAACATCCTCAAGCACATAATTCACATTTCATATCCGCCGGTGGCCTTCGGTAGGTTAGTGTTCTAGTCTGGTAGCCCGGAGGTCGTGGGTTCGATTCCCACCTGAGGCACTGGTAAAGGAGCGCACAACAGGCCCGATGGAGGCCTAGGTGTATTTCTTCGGATTTGATGTATGTATATACATCCTCCTTTCAAACTAACTAACTATCCGCCTTTTCATTAAAGTGTTAGCATTAAAGTTAGCCGCCGAGGAGCTCTGTACAAAATTTTGCCGTATAACCACCTGACCAACATTAAACTCTCGCTTACATGATCTTAAGTTTTTTCTGTGTTGAGTCCCGTAATAATGTAAAATTGTCCTGTTTTTTCAATTTTCGTGTCCGTTTCAGCCAAAAGTTTTAAATTTCGTAAAATTTCATATTACTGTCCATAGTCTGCCTAAAAACTAGTTCATAAGGAGAACGTCCTGTCGTCTGGTGTACACTGCTGCGAATTGCACAGTTTGATTGGCTTTCTAAATTCATTTGACTTTGGTTCAAATTTATCAACGTTAACATTACGACGACCATTTGTTGCAGTTGCTGTAGTTGACTAGGGAGTTTTGTACCACCCGGGGCAATTGTATAAGTACCATCTAGATTATCGTCACAATTGTTGAAATCTTTATGTTGAAGATTTTCCGACATTTTGAAATTCTTTTGGCATGAACTCGTCTCAATTCCATTGATCTAAGAGCCTCGTTTATGGATCGATTAACTAGCTTACTTGTGTTAGATTGTGGGCTGCAGTAAACAGATGCTTAATGCTAAATTTGTATATATTATATAATTATATATATATTATATAATTTCGGGGATACCATAGCAGGAGAAAATGTCATTCTTTAGAAATCTTGTGTGTTTCGTTTTTTGGGGAATTAAAAAAAAATATGTACCTTTTTATGCCAAAAAACAAAACACACAAGATTTTTAAAACTGAAATCAGCAAGTTTTCAAAAATTCTTATATGCCGTAAAAAATATGAAATCTCTACTTTCGGAATAAAAAAAAGTTTGCGCAATAATTTTTGACAATTTTATACAAATTTTACTTTTTTTTTGAAAAATTAAAAAACTAACCAAATTTGCGCATTTATTTTTGGCGATATTTTTAAAATTTTACTTAAAAAAAAAATACATTTTTTCTACCAAAAAAAGAAACACACGAGATATTTTACGGTACTATATAAAATTTTTGAAAACTTGCTGCTTTCAGTTTTAAAAATCTTGAGTGTTTCGTTTTTTTTTTTTGGAAAAAATGTATTTTTTTAAATTTTCACAAAAAAATTAAATTTTCAAAAAATTGCCAAAAACAATTACGCAAGCATTTATTCCTATTTCCGAAAGTAGAGATTTCATATTTTATTACGGTATATAACAATTTTTTAAAACTTGATACTTTCAGTTTTAAAAATCTTGTGTGTTTCATTTTTTGGTAGAAAAAGGGTAATTTTTTCGAAAAAGTAAAAATTAAAAAAAAATCGCCAAAAATAATTGCGCAAAGTTTTTTTTTTCTCTTTTCTGAAATATTACGGTATATAATAATTTTTGAAAACTTGCTTCTTTCAGTTTTAAAAATCTTGTGTGCTTCGTTTTTTGGTAGAAAAAGTAAAAATTAAAAAAAATCCAAAATAATTGCGCATATTTTTTTTCTTGCTTCTGGAAATTGTAACGATTCCTTGAGTTGGTAAATTTCCGTGAGAACTGTGCTGCCTTTAAGATCGGCCGTGCTCGTCGTTGGGATGGATGTATATTAGGTGCTCAACTATCTGACAATTAAGCTGGAGGTCCACACTACGCGTCTTTGCGGTAAAGCATTTCGTGCTTTTTATACCTTCTTTGCATCCTACGCATCAAGTTACATGCTACGCTTACGCGTTAATTTTTTGCTTTATTTACAAAGAACTTCGCTTTTTTAAAGTTTTTTATTTATGTTTTCACAATATAACTCGTTTTAGTTTATTAAAATTGATAAATCACATTAAAGATAGAATATAAATGGTCAAAATCTAAATTTTCAAATGAACTATAAATGATGAACTTATGGTCACCTTATTATCAAAAACAAAATTTAGAAATATTTTTTGTATGTATGTTTAGTTTATAATTAAAAATTATCGCGTGCACCCTGTAAGTTAGGTGAGTGGAGGTAGAAAATAAGAAGAAGATTAGTGAAAAGTTGGCAACGCGTCATTTGACGTTTTAAAAAAAATGAAGGAATTAAACAGAAACAAACGGCTGAATAGATGGAAAAGTGAGGAAGCAATAATGGAATCCGAGGTTTCTCGGACTCTAAGGCAGAAAATGTCGGTCCTTTTTCTATACAACCATCACCGAACAAGCAAGTGACCAGCGTAAAGTAAAACTCAAAAACAAAAATTTCAAGAAAGTTTTATTTGTTTGAAAATATTAAATACAATTCACCAGTAACAAAAAAAAAAAGATACAATACAATTTTATTGCCACCTCTGCTTGCTTCCGACGAGGGACTCTTGGCATCGGATCTGCACTACCAATCCTGGGGTGCGCAGGTACAAGTTAAGGTTTCGACCAGTAAGGTTTTGACCCTGAACGATATATAAATTTTAGGCACACCGTTGATTAGCACCGTATAAGACCGCTGGCCAAAATTTCCGCCAAGCGTGCGCGTCAGGGTTGAGCTCAGGCCTAGGTTTTCTAAAAACTTCGCGGCAGATTTTGCACAAGTGGCTCATTTTTATATGCATATATGTAAAAAAAGTTTATTAGAAATATTTATTTAAAAGAGCTATCATTTTGCAATACTTACCTGAATTACCCGAACCTGGACAGAATACAGACGACCGAAACCCACTGCTACACCTGCCAACACTATTGCCGTAGGACCTGCAAAGAGAAGGAGGAAGAGAAAATGAATATTCTAATATAGCTAAAATCTAAAACCTACTTAAAATCTACTTAGAAGCTAAAATCTAACACCTACTTAGAAGCTAAAATCTAAAACCTACTTAAAACCTACTTAGAAGCTAAAATCTAAAACCTACTTAAAATCTACTTAGAAGCTAAAATCTAAAACCTGCTTGAAATCTACTTAGAAGCTAAAATCTAAAAGAAATTTTATGATTAAAACTAAAGTCTAAAATATAGAAACTAAAAGATAAAATACCAAAACCAAAAGCTGAAATAAAAAATTAAAAATCCAAAAAAAAAAAAAAAAAACTTGATTAAAATTAAATTTGCCAGAACTAAATCCTGTTAAAATTTTAACTTAATTTTTCTTAATACTAAAAACTAAAATTTGATCAAAAAATATAAAAATTAACGTTTAAATTTACAACTAAATTTGTTAAAAATTAAGAATAATTTCTAAAAAAAAAACCTAAAATTTTCTAAAACTCTGAAAATTGTAAATAACTATTTCTTAATATTGTTAATTTTTATTAATAAACAAATTTTTATAATGTTTAAATGAAATTTTTAAAAGTTAGTCATCATTAATATGATTGGTTAATTTCTAATAATCGGCGGTAAGTAGGGTGAATAAATGTTTGAAGGGAAGTTCAGGGACGTCGAGGAAGATGACGTCATGGTGAGGATGAATCCTCGAGAGGGAGGGCCATATTGTGTATAGGTATGACCGTAGGGAGATACAGGACTACTTTCAGCCCCTTTTTTTGTAAATACCCTAAATGATGGTATGAATTTTTGTGTTTGTGTGTGTTTGTGGTCCATATTGCCGGCAAGAACCACACCACCCCGGCGAGCTTTAGCCGCGCAATACGCGGACATACCAGCGCCGCTAACAAACCACACCACTACATAAATGGCGTCCAACGTGGAGCCCGAAAGTAGGTCCATAGACCAAGTAGTTTAGAGACGTAGTCCCTTAAGTCCGAGTATACCGGTTAGGTTTTACCTCAAGAGTCCCTAACTGTAGCTACTTAGATGAATAGGCTAATATTTGGACATTTTTATATTACACTTTTTAATTTCAATAGATACGAATCCTTAATTGCGCATGTTCTTTATTGTTCACACAGATGTAAGTCCCGGTCTCGAGGACAAAAGAGTCCGGATCGCGTTGCGACATCTTGTATGGGCAATAAGGGCATGCTAGATTCTGGATTCCGTAGTTGGTATCTTTTCATAACAGCTTGAGGCTTAGAGATAACAGGCACAGCTTAATCTCTAAATGCTCAAGTTAGAAGGAAAAAATAGCAACCATATCCCTAGTAATCTACAATAGCTTAATACTAGTAGTACTTAAATTAAGAATACCTACATTCTTAAGTCGCAGCCGGTTTAGGGAGGTAGTCCTTAGAATTCTGGAAAACTTATCCTTTTGTAAGTTGCACCTCAGTAGCCCGGACTGTGAAGAGTTATCTAGTAGATTTAAGGAAAAGAATTAGGTCATATCTATACACAAAGCAGCAATGTAAATTGTGAAAAAAAATCTATCTGCAAACATTTACTTTCCCGAAAATGCGGCACGAATTTAAGCTTTTGAGTTTTATCAAGTTTTTGTTTTTGCCTTTGATAATCTTAGGTTCGAATATTTTCTTTTCAACGTACGCTACAAAGATTCTGTAATACTTTTACATATATATAACATAAAATACAATATATACAATACCTTTTTATTTAGACATTGAAATGAAGATTTATATTAATCTTATATTTTTAAATGGTTTTAACCCGTCCCGCGAGTCGTTTAATGCAACATAATAACGCCATGGCGACTAACAGTTCCAACGTGACTTGTCATACTGATACCCCTACCACTTCATCTGTCGTGACTTTCACAAATTCCAATGCAACGACAACCACATCAGCCAGTACAGCAAATCCTGTCGTCAGCACCCAAGCATCTCATGATCTTTCGATCAGCTCGGAAGGTGCTAACAAGACGGTAGTGTCTCCAACCTATTTGAGTGAGACGGCGCAAAATATAAGGAGAGAAGTTCGAGAGAGCATGGCAGGTCAGCGAGCTGAAAGTCCAATCCAAGTCAGCGATATACAAAATATTGTGAGTGCTTCAGTTGGTTTACACCAAATAGAATTCATGAAGGAAGTCGACAACAAAATACAGAAAGCGTTGGACGATATGAAGCAGCTTCTATTGTCGCTGCAGATGACAAATTCGGCTCCAATGCCAACAATGTTGTCTCCTGTTAACCATGAAATACCACAAACTCAGCCATTGAGAACCGCTTTAGAGGCACAGGCCTCATTTAATGGCCGACTAGCAACGCCACTTGGTCAGCCAGCGTATCAACAACCTCCACCATTAATTCCAGCTCCTAATTATGTTCCCGCCGGCCCCATAGCTCCGAGAATAATAGAGGCTAATATACAGCTGTCTCCGGTACAGACACCATATCAACAGCCGCCGGTACAGTCACAGCCGCCAGCACAGATACCTTACTCGCAGTAGTACAAACAGCATATCAGCAACAGCAGTCGGTTCTCCAACAAATAATCCGCTGCCGTATTCACAGCCGGCAGGTCAGCGTTACGTGCCGTCACAGCCGATTTTGCTTATTATGGATGCTCTGATGATGAAATCCTGAGGAGTTTCCATCTCCTTCTAGACGGCCCCGCTCTAAACTGGTACTGGGACTTGTAGCGTGTACTTTGCTAGTGCGTGATATACCAGACAAATCGTAGTGCCACATTAGTTATTTAAGAGAACTAATCACAATATCTATTCACATGTTCTCTTATAAGTTTGCCAGGCAAACACTCAGTGGTTGTCATGGGTCAGTGAATAGATATGAACGAAGAGAAATTTCAAGAAAACATTGTAGTATTGTTAAGAGATTATACTATAATCTCTCTAGTGCACCGTGTCACAAGTATGTCCACTTCGGCCCAAATTATTAACTCTAGCAACTCATTGTGGAATTTTTAAATCATTACAAACATTTTATTTCATATAATTCATCATATAAAAATACTTAAGAATAAATTTAGTTTTGTTAATTAGATTTAAGAGTATGTTATGTAAATTACATTAAGGTTTCAATTCATTTTTCTTATTTTAACTTACATTTATACATATACTTTACTTATCGTGGTTTGTTGTTGTTGTATTTTTAAAAGTTGTAGAGTAGAGCAATCATCAGGGAACAAATAATTAAACGGCCTATACCATGCAGTTTCTGTATATATAAAAATATCCCTTTTTATGACCTCTTCTATCGATTAATTGTTTAGGCTGTTTAGATAACTATAACTATCATTGCTTATATTCAGCAAACACCGAGTTTCCTGATGACACAAAAAAGGAAATGTTATAATTTAAATTTCTACACTTTAATTACGCGATTTTTACCTCGGTAATAATTTATATGTAATAAGAAATGTGAACTTTCTTTTTCATATGACACCATAAATTTACTTTAAAAAATTTTAACAAGTAATTATAAACTCAATTAAATGCACTTTATTCTTGTTACATAAGATGCGTAGGCTTTTAATGCGAACTGTTCAAGTTTTATTATTCAATTGATCTCCAAAATTCTTGTTTTCATAAATCAATATTACTATTTTACGCACAAGAAGAATAACGGGACAAAATATTTTAAATTGAATATAAAGAATTAAATACGCATCAAATTTTTACCATATAAGGTAATAACGATATTCTCAATATGCAAACTTTATCGATTGAGTGGAGAGCGTTAAGAATTATAACAATTATCACACTACAGATGATATGGATAAGGAACAAAAAAAATTACACTACAAAACAAATTCATCAGTTATTTGATTTTACAAGTAACATCAAATAAGAAATGATTAATTTGGAAAAGGTAATTTTACAAAAGACAACGTGGGGCAGACCCATGTCCTGAGACTCATGCTCTATTCAGCCGGGCTATTTGCAAATAAATCCTTTGCATGTACTCTATAATATTTTTTTCCCATTGAAATCTTCTAAGTCATATATAAAATTACTAAGTTTCTTGAGTATTTTACATTTGGTAAATTTAGGAGCTAGCTTGGCACTGAACTTTTTGGACTTATCACTTTGAAAAAATTACGTTTATAGACAATTTGGTTTTCATTAAAGTCTTTTGGTCTAGTCCTAAGGTTATATGCTTTTGTGTGTACTTTCTGAGCTTTAGTCAAATTTTCATATACTTTATCTCTAATTTGAAGAAGTTTATCATGTCTATTCAAAATTAACACATCATCATCAGTTAGGTTATCTATCTTTCTGAGTAGATCATAATTTCGACCATTTGTCACCATATTATAACCAAACAAAACATAATATGGACTAAATCCAGTAGATTCATGGGCTATATTTCTTAAAGCACAACTGATTTTGTCTATATGTCTGTCCCATTCACTATGGTCATCTTTAACATACATCCTGACTGCAGTAAAAATCGTTTTATTTGCTCTTTCGGCAGCATTGGCCTGTGGGGAGTATGTTCCTGTCAATATTTGCTCTATACCATAAGACTCACAAAAATCCTTAAATTCTTTTGCCAAAAACTGACTTCCATTGTCAGACAAAATTTTCTCTGGTACACCGAAAAGATTAAAAACTTCAGTCAAACAACTGATGGCTAATTTTGTCGTAGAGTTACGAATTGGCTTTATGTAAACATACTTGGAATAATTATCTAAAATTACGAATGCAAAAGTATTACCTGATTTGGATCTCGGTAAAGGTCCTACAAAATCTACATGGAGCTCTTGAAATGGTCTTAAACATGGTGGTCTCGGATTTGTTGGTGGGCGTAATTGGTTATTTGGTATTTTAGAAGTAAGGCAGATTTCACAGTGGTTCACAAATTTCTTAACGTCCTTAAACATTTTTGGCCAATAATACATTCGTCTTAATTTCTCTAATAGCTTATTTATACCCGGATGTGCACTGTTTGGTGGACAATGATTCGTCTCAATAAGTTTTTGTCTCAGTTGCTTAGGAACCCATAAACGCCATTCTATCTTATCTTCATCTCCTTCCAAACCTTTCTGTATCACCCTTTTATACAACCTATTATTAACCACTTTCAAACTAGGGAATTTTTCCTTATTTTCCTCAACTAATTTCATCTTATCTGTATATTCCTGATTAGCAAACAACTCTGATTCCATATTTAATTCAAAATTCATTTCCTCAACCTCTATTCTTGATAGCATATCAGCAGTAGTATGATTTTTTCCTTTCCTGTGAATAATTTCGAAGTCATAATGTTGGAGCTTAAGCGCCCAACGCGCTAGACGTCCCTGCAAGTCTTTAGTGGACATAAGCCACTTTAAAGCAGCGTGGTCGGTAACGACTACAAAATGGGTGCCCTCAAAATAAGGTCTAAATTTTCGTATTCCTTCAACAACTGCGAGACACTCAATTTCACTAACACTATATTTTTTCTGAGCTGGTGACAACTTTCTTGACATATAGGCCACTGGACACTCATTTCCCTGTTCATCCATTTGTATTAAGGCAGCCCCTACACCATTTGAACAACCATCACAATGTAAATAAAATGTTTTCTCATAATTCGGAGCAACTAAAATTGGTGTTGTCGTAAGCATTTGCTTCAATTGAACGAAGGCATCATCTGCTTCTTGTGACCATTGTTTTGTAAAATTCTTCCCTGTCATACTAGTAAGAGGTGCTGCTATAGCGGAATAATTTGGTAACATTCTCATAAACCATTGACACATGCCTAAAAACCTACGAAATTCCTTTAAAGTGGTCGGCTTTTTCATTTTAACTATCGTGTCTATTTTCTGAGGATTCGGTTTAAGGCCTTCTTCACCAACTACATATCCTAGAAATGGTATTTCCCTTTGAATAAAACGTGATTTGTCTAAATTGATAGTTAAATTCGCCAATCTCAATCTTTGTGCTACCTTCTTAATAAGATTTATGTGATCTTCAAAAGTTTCAGAAATAAGTAACATATCATCTACGTAAGGATAAACTTCATTTTGCATTTCATATGGAATCACCTTATCAATTAATTTGCACATCGATTGAGTGGCATTTTTAAGCCCAAATGGCATAACTTTGTATTGAAACAAACCTCTTCCAGGGACTGGAAATGCAGTTTTGCATTTGGCAGATTCAGCCAATGGCACTTGCCAAAAACTATCTTTCAAATCTAAAGCCGAAATATACTTTGCCTTCTTTAATGTAGCTAAAACTTTTTCAATATTTGGCATTGGATATGCGTCACGTTCCGTTACCCTATTCAATTCGCGCGCATCCAGACACAACCTCCATTTATTATTACTTTTAGGAACAAGTATACAAGGTGAACACCAACTACTCTCACTTTTTTCTATTATATCTTCTTGAAGCATCCTATCTACCTCATCATTTAAATGTTTTTGCATGTAGGGCGACATTTGATAAAGTTTTTGCTTTATTGGTTCTGCTGAACCAGTTTTAATATCATGCTGAATTAAATTTGTACGTCCCAGACCTTCCCTCTGGTATGATGGTATCATAGAAATAGCAAGTTTCAATTCATTTTCCTGTTCAACAGATAACTGATGTGATTTCTCTTCATTTTTTGATGTTACTTCTTCTACCAGTGCTGATATTAAACCAAACTCTAACCAGAAATCAATGCCTAAAGTAAACAATCGCGGTAAATCAGGTGAAATAAAAAATCGAATGGTCTTAGTTTGTGAGCTATAAGTTATTGGAATGAAAACATATCCTATAATCCCATGAGCAGATCCATCAGCAGTACGTAAATTTGTATCTAATTTTAAAAATGATAAACTAAGTTTTTTCAAAACATCCCTATAACCCTGTCCTATTACAGATATATTAGCGCCGCTGTCTAATAACCCCTCAAATTCACTTTCATTTACAACAAATTTCGCAAACATTCTTCTATCTACTTGCATATTGATTTCAAAACTTTCAACTAACTTCTTTAATTTCTTCTTATTACTAAAATATCTTTTAACTCTTACATCTCTGTTTGGGTACTCGACTGTTTGTGTACTGGTCGTAGCATAACTTTCGTAAACATTCGGTTTTGTTGGGCTTGCGTTGTGGGTTGTGAAGTTGCCCTCCATTCCCTCACACCCTTTGGCAAGTTTAAATTATGTTTACATCTAGGACAATTGGGTTTTGTTACGTTTTTATAACCGCAAGAGTAACAAAATAAGTTTCTCTTATAGGATGGACAATCTTGGAAATTGTGACCTATGTCGTCACAGTTCCAACAAATCATTAGATTGTTTTCCTCAACCTTATAACCTTCATTATCCTCTTCTGGTTCACTTATTGCTACTTCATTAATCACTCTTCTCCTGCCTACTATCTGATCATCTAAAGTTTCCCCTAATTCCCCTAACATTTTCTCAACTTCCAAACATTTAATCTTTAAATCATTTAGAGTAAAAGGTTTAGATAAGACTAAAAGTTTTTTTAAAGCGGGATGCATATTATTCATCAACACACTAACAAGTTCATTGTCCGAATAAGGTATACGTAAATCGGTATTCATGCTCTCGATAATCAATTTAAATTCTGTAAAACTTTCTCTTGATTTTTGACGCCTATTCTCAATTCTTCTTCTGATTTCATGATCAGTGGTTAAAGTTTGAAACTCATTCACTAATCCACTTCTGAAGCTATTCCATGTTATATTTCTGTTCTTGCTAACAAATACCCAAAACCAATTATTTGCTATTCCAGTCAGGAGATGATGCATAGAAAGACAAATGTTATCTAAAGTTATTCCTTCGCTACGTGCTAAAATCTCTATCCTCATTATAAATTGCTCTACACTAATAGGATATGATAAACCATTAAAACTTACATTCCATTTAGAAATATTAGACAATTTGCGTAAATCTACATTATCAGACAGTACTGTTTCATCTTCATTTTGAAAGCTTCGATTTCCTGCGTAACTGTAATTAGTACGTTCATTTCTATCTTGTGGAAAATCTTGACTTCTACGAGGTCTACTTGGTGGTACTGAGCCAACGACATGTGAAATATGAGGATTTCTCCTGAAGTTTGGTCTATTTGTCCAGTTTGACGTATTGTTATTCTGATACCTAGGAGTTCTGCTAATCGCACCAGTATTAGTCATTGGTCTATTATCAGTTCTGATTTCCTTTGATGAAGCATTTGAGCAATTCGGACCAATATCCAAAAGATTCAGCGATTCCAAGCTTAAATTCGGAGTATTATTTCCGTTATTAGCTGGCATAGCCTGAGAAGTACTACTAGCGTTGGATGCTACTAAAGTACGTACAATACTGTTCAAATTATTTCTTAATTTATCAATGCATTCTTTTAGTTCAGGAGCCCTTTTCTGAAGCGCATCGAGCCTATTCATGACATGTTCGCCTTTAGTAACAGCCTTATTCTGTTTCAACACATCAGTTTTTTTCTTGTCAGATTGAATTAATTCATTTATCTCTTTTATTTTTTCTTCACAAATTTCATATTCTTGAGATGGTGTATTAATTGCTATAAAGTCTCTCTTTCTACTTCCCACACTCTCTTCCTGCATAATCTTCCTTAATCTTCCTGATAATATTCTCATACTTCCTTCCACTTCCATACCTCTTATTAACAATTCGTACCTCAATTCCTCGCTATCTAATAAGCCCAGATCCATGATTGCTACTTTACAATTACAATTTATAAAAATAATAATATATAATATTTATATCAATATATAATTAATAAGAAAATTATAGAAAATATAATATTAATTAGTTTTTTTTTTTAGTATATAAAGCAAAAATTAATAGTTACAATAATATTAGAATATATCTATATTCATATAAAAATTATAGTATAAAGAAAATAATTACAAAATATTGTATCTATATGTATATATATACATATATATTTTTTTTTTTATGTTTAGTTGGGCCTTAGTTTTCAAACCTGCTCACTTATGTATATGATTTATAGTGTTCTCTTCTTTCTCTGTATTTTTTTTTTTTTTTTTTTTATCACAAAATTATTCAATCAAGTTACTTAAAGTATACTTCGTAGGAAATTATAACCATGATAAAAATCTAACTACAAAGTATATACTGAATGAAGACTTCTCTTTAACCGATAAATTCTAATTCATTCCGTTTAAAATGTAAGATTACCTCTTAAAGTTTTCTAATTACATTTATAACACATGAATAATATTGTAATTAAAAGTTACTAAATTATGTTAAGTATTTTAAATTAGGAAAGGTTTTCAGATTTTTACAAATCCGAATTCCTGCCTGTGTTTGGGCGCCATTTTATTGTAGCGTGTACTTTGCTAGTGCGTGATATACCAGACAAATCGTAGTGCCACATTAGTTATTTAAGAGAACTAATCACAATATCTATTCACATGTTCTATTATAAGTTTGCCAGGCAAACACTCAGTGGTTGTCATGGGTCAGTGAATAGATATGAACGAAGAGAAATTTCAAGAAAACATTGTAGTATTGTTAAGAGATTATACTATAATCTCTCTAGTGCACCGTGTCACAAGTATGTCCACTTCGGCCCAAATTATTAACTCTAGCAACTCATTGTGGAATTTTTAAATCATTACAAACATTTTATTTCATATAATTCATCATATAAAAATACTTAAGAATAAATTTAGTTTTGTTAATTAGATTTAAGAGTATGTTATGTAAATTACATTAAGGTTTCAATTCATTTTTCTTATTTTAACTTACATTTATACATATACTTTACTTATCGTGGTTTGTTGTTGTTGTATTTTTAAAAGTTGTAGAGTAGAGCAATCATCAGGGAACAAATAATTAAACGGCCTATACCATGCAGTTTCTGTATATATAAAAATATCCCTTTTTATGACCTCTTCTATCGATTAATTGTTTAGGCTGTTTAGATAACTATAAGTATCATTGCTTATATTCAGCAAACACCGAGTTTCCTGATGACACAAAAAAGGAAATGTTATAATTTAAATTTCTACACTTTAATTACGCGATTTTTACCTCGGTAATAATTTATATGTAATAAGAAATGTGAACTTTCTTTTTCATATGACACCATAAATTTACTTTAAAAAAATTTTAACAAGTAATTATAAACTCAATTAAATGCACTTTATTCTTGTTACATAAGATGCGTAGGCTTTTAATGCGAACTGTTCAAGTTTTATTATTCAATTGATCTCCAAAATTCTTGTTTTCATAAATCAATATTACTATTTTACGCACAAGAAGAATAACGGGACAAAATATTTTAAATTGAATATAAAGAATTAAATACGCATCAAATTTTTACCATATAAGGTAATAACGATATTCTCAATATGCAAACTTTATCGATTGAGTGGAGAGCGTTAAGAATTATAACAATTATCACACTACAGATGATATGGATAAGGAACAAAAAAAATTACACTACAGACTACAGGAAAATAGTACATATTAACACCTGGGAGGAGTTAGAGAAAGCCCTCTTAGCACAATATCGCCGCTTTGAGCAAGAACACGAAGTGCAAATGAAAATTCTCAATCGCCGACAGTTGCCGCAAGAAGCTTTCGACGATTACTATAATGCTGTAATTAAGCTCCGAAACCAGCAGCAGCACCCATATGCGGAGGAGCAACTGATAGAGATCATGCGTGGTAATTTGAAACGATCTTTGGCGCAGATGATGTTTTCTATTCGGTTGAAAACCTTATCGGAGTTCTGTCGTGAGGTGAGGCGAGCGGAAAATTTAATTGCTAACCAGAGGCAGCTATATCAACGCGCAAATGTCACGCACAGACTGCATGAACTAGGTTGTGAGGATGCGGAACAGTCATTGATCGATTTGGAGGTAGATGGTATTCGGTCTACGAGTCAGTACGTATGTTGGAACTGTAAGGTCGTCGGCCACGGTTTCGTCGACTGTCCACAGCCCATAACACGGATGTTTTGTTTCCGGTGTGGGAGGGAAAATGTGGTGGCCCCAAAATGCCCTAAATGTCAGGGAAACAGATCCCGGAACCCGTCTCGAACTGGGGAGGCGAGGTCGACCGAGGTGTAGGCCCAGTAGAGTGTAGGGAACAACAACAACAGCAACTACCAATAACAATTTTAAAGAATCCGAATAGGTCGGAGTTTGAGTTGGAACCTGAGCCTCGGCTTCGAGAACTCTAACCCCTACATATCCGGATTCAGCAGTATAATGAAGCAAAGAGTAGAATTTTCGGTAGGGTGTCAAATAAAATTAAAAAAGCAAGAGAGCGGTATAAGGTGAGGAAAAGGTTAAGACACGAAATTTCGTCAGCTTCACTCTATGAGGGTGAAGACTCACGATTATATACCCGGTTACAGATAGGCGGTCAGAAAATAGAATAATAATAGGCGGTCAGTCAAGGATGCCTATCCATTGCCGCACATTGAAGGTTTGCTCAGTCGTTTGGGAGACACGATATATATCTCTAGTGTCGACCTTAAAGACGCGTTCCGGCAGATACCACTAGAATCGTCTAGTAAAGAGAGAACCGCATTTACGGTGCCAGGACGACCACTTTATCATTTTACGGTTATGCCTTTTGGGTTTTGATTGTATCTCCAGATTTCGAGATACATCTGGAATTGCTGAAACGAGTATCTATCTGTTTAGCAAATGCAGGTCTGACCATCAATGTGGCTAAATCTAAATTCTGTTTCAAAGAGCTAAGGTATCTGGGTTACATAGTAGGTGGAGACTATAACTCGTTTTGCTTATCCTAAGTCAGCAAAACAGGTGCGGAGCTTCATGGGAGCAACAGGCTGGTATCGAAAATTCATACCAGACAATACAACCATTGCGGCCCCAATCTTTGAAACGCTGAAAAAGGGCAAGCAATTCAAGTTTACGGAGGAAGCTAAAGCTGCTTTTGATCGTCTAAAGGAAGCTCTGATTTCGAGTCCACTGCTTAATCACCCGGATTTCAGCAAACATTTCTACGTTCAGTGCGATGCGTCTGATGTAGTCATTGGGGCAGTGCTTTTCCAGAAGGATGATTCCGACGGAGAGCACCCAATTGCCTATTTTTCGCATAAACTAAGATCAGCGCAGAAAAACTATTCTGTAACTGAACGTGAATGTTTAGCTGTAGTTCTGGCGATTAAGAAGTTTAGACCCTATATAGAGTTAATGCCATTTACCGTCATTACGGATCATAGTAGCCTAAAGTAGCTGATGAGCTATAAAGATTTGACTGGTCGTTTGGCGAGGTGGAGTCTACATCTACAGGCGTATGATTTTACGATTGAGCATGGGCAGGGGAAGCAAAACGTTGTACCCGATACCCTATCAAGCTATGATATGGACGAAATCTCGTTAAACATACCTAAGTTGATCGATCTAACTTCAGTTTTTTCCGGTCAGAAGATTATCGTAACCTTATAGACACAGTCGAGAAAAATGCCGAACAATTCGTCTATAAACGCACTAAACCTTACGACGGTATATCAACGAACGAAGATTTCGCGTGGAAATTATGGGTACCGCTAGATCTGACAGAGGACATCATAAAAGCATGTCATGATTCCCCTCAAGCGTCTAATGGAGTCGTCGGTAAGACTCTTTATAGAGTAAAAGAATATTTTTATTGGCCGAATCAAAATGTCCAAATCAGAAACTACGTAAGAATGTGCCAAACCTGCAAGGAAGCTATGCCCGCGAACACTACGCTCAGACCACCGATGGGAGCCGAAGTCCAAACTGAACGCCCTTTCCAAAGAATCTTTGTCGATTTTTCTCGGTCCGTACCCGCGATCTAAAAATAACAACATTTGTATTTTTATCGTCTTAGATCACCTAACCAAATTTGTGTTTTTAAAAGCTTTACCGAAGGCCGACACTAAAAACGTTGTGAAATTTTTAATTTCCGAAATTTTCCATAAATTTGGAACGCCGGAGACCATTGTCTCTGACAACGGGAAGCAATTTATTAGCAAAGAATTTGCCGATGTTATGAAAAATTTTGGTATTAAACACGTCCGTACCGCGATCCACTCGTCGCAAGCCAATGCGTCCGAGCGTGTTAATCAGTCCATTCTAGCAGCCGTTAGGTCGTATCTGCTGGAAGACCACACAGAATGGGACAAACATTTGTCTGAAATTGAGTTTTCCTTAAGGTCTTCCGTGCAGTCGTCTATAGGAGTTACGCCTTACTTCGCTTTATTCGGAATGAATATGATTGGCTATGGTAGTGTATACCAGTTGGCACGCAAATTTAGAATCTTAAACGATCCCGAAACTAACGTCATTCCGAATGCTGCTAGATTGGATTTGATACGGCAGAGAATTCGCGAAAATTTACACAAAGCTTACGCTCGCAACGAAAAATCGTATAACACGCGGTGTCGTCCAATTAAGTTCATTTCCGGTCAGGAGTCTACCGACGTAACTTCCAGCAGAGTGATTTCAAAAAACAATTTCAATGCCAAATTCGCTCGGAAATTTCTAAAATGCCGAATTGTACGACCAGTCGGAAACAGTCTGTACGAGGTCGAGGATATGCAGGGAAGATCGTTGGGGGTTTTTCACGCCAAAGATTTAAAGCAATAGCTTTAGAATCTTTGGTGGTTCTAGTCCCAACATGTTCTCCTGCTTGTCTTTCGTCTGTCGTGTCTAGTAGTCAGCCTTATCTAATTGGTACTCGATAAGTAACTGTAATTGAATAAAGTCTTTGAGTTTGGTTCTTAATTGAAAATCTATCTCTCGCAGTGAATTTCTGTTTGGTATAATTGTTGTTGTATCCTGAGCAGTTTTTCTAAACTTTATTTTGTTATTACTACCGAATTATGCACTTATTATAAGAAGAAAAGGTTCATATGGAGTCCGACATAAAACTACCTAAACTAGCTGTCCAGTATACTTAACATACTTACTAATTTATTCTACGATTTTAACTTTACACTCACCCGGATTATCTGCTTCATGATCTGCTCCATTATCTGCTTCAGTATCTGCTTCATTATCTGCTCTCATTTGATTCTTTATTGTAGTTGTTGCCATCTGAAGAAAAGTTCGGAAGACTTTAGTTAAGATTCAAATAATTTAAATTTAAATTTTCGATATTATTTTATAATACTTGCCAATTCCACTGTATTGTTTTGAGTTAGCATCATAGGGTCCGTCCTTCACGAGGCATTTGAATTCCCACAGAACCTGTATGAAACAAAATATTATTAATATATATACCTTTTTAGTTGAGAAAAGAAAAATTCCAAAAGAAAAAATAATGAATTTGTCGGAGAACATTTCTCTTTTATAATGCTTCTTTAGGACTTTTTCAAATCTTAACAGCACTTATACTAGTAAATTAATTTTGTTTTTATATTACTGTTTGGAAATGTCAAGGGGTATTTCTCGCCAAAGATCGAAGGATTTATCCTGAAATCTTTGGTGAATCTAGTCCTTGCATTTCCCACCTAGCTCTTTAACACAAGACTTACCTGAGTCTTCATTGAAGTCCATGTCTTCTAATCTAGTTTCCCCATAATGAATTAATAATCTGGAAAGAGAGAAAATATATAAAAAAGCATTAGAAATAAGAAATAATATTCAAAGAAAAAGAAAATTCAAAATTTTATAAAAAAATATTAAAAAAAAAAAGATATAAAACTTTAAAACTATAATTTACAAAAAATCTGAATTAACTTTTATTAGTCAATTTTTCATTATTTTTCACTTTTATTTTGAGAATTTTAGTTTTCTTATATGCATTTATTCACAGCACACTTTTTGCGACCACCCGTTTTCGTTATTTAATTTACTTTTTTTTCACATTAGTTTTCTTTACATTTTGACCAAAATCTGACATTTGCTCAATACTGTAAATAAATTTAAGTTTTTAATTATTTCACAACACCACAACCATAGCACAGTTCAATAGTTTTATTTATTTTATTTACTTCAATCACTCACACTTTTATCCGCCACTGTATTTTCCAAAATTAGTTTTATTTTACACCACACAGTTTCTTTACACACACGGTTAAAATTTTCGCTTAATACCATAGAAGTATTTTTTTTTGTCACATCACTTTTGTTCTCCACTGTATTAATTTTTTTTTACACCGGCTTAATTTTCCATCACTTTAGTTTTCAGTTTCACTTTCATTTTTATTCACTTTTATTTTTCACTGTAATTCCGTTGTTAGTTTTTACTCTATTTTTTTTTTTATTCACCGTCAACAATTCAATCGCACAATAGTTTAATTTTATTTTCATTTTCAATTTTTCTTCACTTTAATTTTTTTTATTCCACTTTTGTCGCACACTGTAGATTTCATTTGTATTTTTTTCACAGACACAAATCCGATTTACACCATAATTTCATTTAAATTCATTTGTTTTTTTTTTTTTCTTTAATTTTACACTTTAAGTTTTGTTTACATTTCACTTTTATACCCCACTGTAATTTCTGGAAAATAATTTTTAAATTTTTATTGCATACCGGCAACAATTCTTTTTTTCACTTTTATAAATTTTTTTTGTTTTCACGTTTTTTTTTGTCCGTCCGCGCACTTTCTGCACTCACTGTGTTTTTAAAATTTTTTTTGTCCAAAAATTCCTGACAGCACTTTTATTTTCGCCAAAGCACTTTTTTAATTTTAAGCACTTTAAATTCAGTTTCACTTACCTTATATATGTCCAAATCCAGAAATTACACCCGCACATACCCAATAGCTAACGGTAGTCACATTCCTGAAAGAACCCAATAAGCATTTTTGCTGGAATTAAAGTGTAAATCAATTTAATTCCAGTCAAACATTCAATTTTCAAGGGTTGAAATACACTTGCATTACACTTTAATTCAATAGCATTCTCCAATGAAAAGGAAACTTGAATTCAAGTCGAACATTCTAGTATTATTACACTTTAATTCAAGGCTTGAATTAAATTATAATTCAAATAGAAAAAATGCTTGAATTCCATCTTTGAAATATAGCTTAATTCAAACCTTTGAAGTATAAGGTAATTCAAGTAAAAAAAACAGTGATATTCAAGCATTTTTAATGCCACTCTACTAATCTGCTAAATAAAATTAACTTGATTTTTTAATATTTAAATTATTTCATATATTTATGTAACACAAAATTATGTTAACAACAAAGTATTACTAAAAAAAATATGTAAATTTAAATATTAAAATTTTTAATAAATTTACTTAAAATAATGTAATGATATACATACATGTGTATATGTATGTAAACAAGTCTTTTAATTGTTTGCAAATATTAATTATAAGTAAAAATGTAAAGTAAAGTTTAGAAACATTTAGAATATATTGCAACAAATTAAAATGATTTCTTTGTTTTTTTTTGCCGTGTCGATTTTTTGCTTGCTGGAAAAACGTTATAACTACTTTTTCAAATTGTGATTCGCTGTGATCGGCAAATTTTTGGCGGTAAGCAACTGAAATATTTGTAAATTTAGTCGAAAATCCCACATCCAAAATATCAAATTTAAATAAATAGGTACCTTTAACTGCTAACATAGTTGAAATTTTTTTTATCTCGATTTATCTTTGGAACCTTGCCAACAAAACTGTTTAGTAACATCATCTTCTACTGATTCTGGTATACTAGTTTCTCAAAATGTTCTTCTGAATCTTGAATTTTTGCCTCAAACTTAATAAAATCTTCTTTTATTGCATATGAAGTTTTAGCTAAATTAATTTTCAATTCATTACTTCGTTGATGGTGTTGTTTTGAAAAAGCGTTTCATTTTGAGGTAGATTACTTACATTTTGATTAACTTGCTAATTTTGAATCGAGTCGTTGCCTTGCGAGCGTTGAGCAAAAATTAATAATTTTTTCTGCATTTAATTTATTTCTTCTTACTATGACACTTACTATAATTTTTGATTGAAACTTTCGACGGTGTATTTTTTAATCTATATTTATACCCACCATCAAAAAAGATGGGGGTATATTGATTTTGTCATTCCGTTTGTAACACATCGAAATATTGCTCATAGACCCATAAAAGTATATATATTCCGAGTCCTTATTAAATTCTAAGACGATCTAGCCATGTCCGTCCGTCTGTCCGTCTGTCCGTCCGTCCGTCCGTCCGTCCGTCTGTCTGTTGAAATCACGATAGGGACCACACGAGAGGAGCTAGGCAGTTGAAATTTTGCATAAATATTCTCTATTGGTAAGGTTTGTTTGGTATTGAAAATGGGCAATATCGGTCCACTTTTTCGGATAGCCCCCATACAAGTGGACCTCCAAAAAACAGCTTCAACGGGCATAACTGCTTCAGAAGTACAAGTATAGCGATGAAATTCGACATAAATAAGTTCCATATGAGCCAAAATCTTTCTACCAAATTTTTTCAGGATCGGCCCATAAATGACCCTACCCCCCATATAAGGTCCCTTCTGAAAATGACTTTAACACTCATTTTCTGGCCACAAAATGCAAGTATAGCGATGAAATTCGACATAAATAAGTTTCATGTGAGCCAAAATCTTTATTACCAAATTTTTTGAGGATCGGTCCATAATTGACCCTACCCCTCATATAAGGTCCCCTTTAGGAAATTACTTTAACACTCATTACTGGGTCCAAAAATGCGAGTATAGCGATGAAATTCCGGTATAAATAAGTTCTTACGAACTCTACGAATTTTTTTTTAAGATCGGCAAATAAATGACCCTACCCCCCCATATAAGGTCCCCTTCTGAAAATGACTTACTTAACGCTCATTATTGGCTAAAAAATACGAATATAGCAATAAAATTTTACACAATTAAGTTCCTCGCGAGCCAAAATCTTTTTAATAACTTTAATATGGATAGGTCCATAATTGGCCCTTCTCCCCCTATTGGGTCCACTTCAGGAAATAGCTTTAACGCTCATTACTGTCTTAAAAATAAGAGTAAAGCGATGAAATGCTACACACGTAAGTTTCTTACGAGCCAAAATCTCGGTACCAATTTTTTTTGGATCGGCCCATAAATGACCCTTCCCCCATATAAGGCCCCCTCTGCAAATAACTATACTGCTCATTACTGGCTTAAAAATATTAATGTAGTGACGAAAATTGACGCACATAAGTTTAATGCGTGCCAAAATCTCTCCACTAAATTTAGGGAGGATCGGTCCATAATTTACCCTACCGCCCATACAAGGTCCCCTTTAGAAAATTTCTTAACGATCATTACTGGCTTAAAAATATGAGTTATGAAATACGGTTATGAAATTCGCTCCGAATTTCATGCGGAATGTGTCGGTAATTCACCCTACCCCCCCATATAAGCCACTTTATAAAATTACATGAACGCTAATTGCTGGCATAAAAATGCGAGAACAGCGAATGTAAACAAGTTTTATATGAACCAAAATCAGTCTACAAAAAGTTATGAGGATAGGTCAACAATTGACCATACACCACATATGAGATCCTCTTTAGAAAATTTGATGAAGAAAACTCTGATATTACAAGTACAGTACAAAATATTAAAATTAATATTTTGTTAGTTCAAAAGAGCTCGGTCCATAATTGTCTTAGCTATATTCCAAACAACACCCTGATGTTTATATGGGAGCATTCCTTTACGGCATACGGTTTGATGGTGGGTATAGAGATTCGGCACAGCCGAATATAACACTCTTACTTGTTTTTTTTTATACCCACCATCAAAAAGATGGGGGGTATATTGTGAGTTTTGTCATTCCGTTTGTAACACAATCGAAATATTGTCATGAACCCATAAAAGTTAATATATATTCCGGGTCATTATTAAATTCTAAGACGATTCTAGCCATGTCCGTTTCAGTCTGAACCGAAGTCCGTCCGTCCGGGAATTGGATCGTGCACAGCCACACCAACCTATTACCACCGTTCTGTCAAAAAAATTCTAATTTGTCAATCCTTAACGAAGCCATGACCCTAAGATAAGGAAAATAACTTGTCGTGGTCCGTCTGGCCGCTATGCAGTTTTGGAATGATGGAAACATAAATATTCTCTATTGTTAAGGTTTGTTTGGTATTGAAAATGGGCAATATCGGTCCACTTTTTCGGATAGCCCCCATACAAGTGGACCTCCAAAAAACAGCTTCAACGGGCATAACTGCTTCAGAAGTACAAGTATAGCGATGAAATTCGACATAAATAAGTTCCATATGAGCCAAAATCTTTCTACCAAATTTTTTCAGGATCGGCCCATAAATGACCCTACCCCCCATATAAGGTCCCCTTCTGAAAATGACTTTAACACTCATTACTGGCCACAAAATGCAAGTATAGCGATGAAATTCGACATAAATAAGTTTCATGTGAGCCAAAATCTTTTTACCAAATTTTTTGAGGATCGGTCCATAATTGACCCTACCCCTCATATAAGGTCCCCTTTAGAAAATTACTTTAACACTCATTACTGGTCCAAAAATGCGAGTATAGCGATGAAATTCGGTATAAATAAGTTTCTTACGAACCGAAATCGCTCTACGAATTTTTTTTAAGATCGGCCCATAAATGACCCTACCCCCCATATAAGGTCCCCTTCTGAAAATGACTTTAACGCTAAACAAGTAAGAGTGTTATATTCGGCTGTGCCGAATCTCATATACCCACCATCAAACCGTATGCCGTAAAAGGAATGCTCCCATATAAACATCAGGGTGATTTTTGGAATATAGCTTAAGACAATTATGGACCGAGCTCTTTTGAACTAACAAAATATTAATTTTTAATATTTTGTACTGTACTTGTAATTATCAGAGTTTTCTTCATCAAATTTTCTAAAGAGGATCTCATATGTGGTGTATCTTTTTGTAGACTGATTTTGGTTCATATAAAACTTGTTTACATTCGCTGTTCTCGCATTTTTATGCCAGCAATTAGCGTTCATGTAATTTTATAAAGTGGCTTATATGGGGGGTAGGGTGAATTACCGACACATTCCGCATGAAATTCGGAGCGAATTTCATAACCATATTTCATAACTCATATTTTTAAGCCAGTAATGATCGTTTAAGAAATTTTCTAAAGGGGACCTTGTATGGGCGGTAGGGTAAATTATGGACCGATCCTCCCTAAATTTAGTGGAGAGATTTTGGCACGCATTAAACTTATGTGCGTCAATTTTCGTCACTACATTAATATTTTTAAGCCAGTAATGAGCAGTATAGTTATTTGCAGAGGGGGCCTTATATGGGGGAAGGGTCATTTATGGGCCGATCCAAAAAAAATTGGTACCGAGATTTTGGCTCGTAAGAAACTTACGTGTGTAGCATTTCATCGCTTTACTCTTATTTTTAAGACAGTAATGAGCGTTAAAGCTATTTCCTGAAGTGGACCCAATAGGGGGAGAAGGGCCAATTATGGACCTATCCATATTAAAGTTATTAAAAAGATTTTGGCTCGCGAGGAACTTAATTGTGTAAAATTTTATTGCTATATTCGTATTTTTTAGCGTTAAAGTCATTTTCAGAAGGGGGACCTTATATGGGGGGTAGGGTCATTTATGGGCCGATCTTAAAAAAAAATTCGTAGAGCGATTTCGGTTCGTAAGAAACTTATTTATACCGAATTTCATCGCTATACTCGCATTTTTGGACCTAGTAATGAGTGTTAAAGTAATTTTCTAAAGGGGACCTTATATGAGGGGTAGGGTCAATTATGGACCGATCCTCAAAAAATTTGGTAAAATGATTTTGGTTCACATGAAACTTATTTATGTCGAATTTCATCGCTATACTTGCATTTTGTGGCCAGTAATGAGTGTTAAAGTCATTTTCAGAAGGGGACCTTATATGGGGGGTAGGGTCATTTATGGGCCGATCCTGAAAAAATTTGGTAGAACGATTTTGGCTCATATGGAACTTATTTATGTCGAATTTCATCGCTATACTTGTACTTCTGAAGCAGTTATGCCCGTTGAAGCTGTTTTTTGGAGGTCCACTTGTATGGGGGCTATCCGAAAAAGTGGACCGATATTGCCCATTTTCAATACCAAACAAACCTTAACAATAGAGAATATTTATGCAAAATTTCAACTGCCTAGCTCCTCTCGTGTGGTCCCTATCGTGATTTCAACAGACAGACGGACGGACGGACGGACAGACGGACAGACGGACGGACATGGCTAGATCGTCTTAGAATTTAATAAGGACCCGGAATATATATACTTTTATGGGTCTATGAGCAATATTTCGATGTGTTACAAACGGAATGACAAAATCAATATACCCCCCATCTTTTTTGATGGTGGGTATAAAAATACGAATATAGCAATAAAATTTTACACAATTAAGTTCCTCGCGAGCCAAAATCTTTTTAATAACTTTAATAGGTCCATAATTGGCCCTTCTCCCCCTATTGGGTCCACTTCAGGAAATAGCTTTAACGCTCATTACTGTCTTAAAAATAAGAGTAAAGCGATGAAATGCTACACACGTAAGTTTCTTACGAGCCAAAATCTCGGTACCAATTTTGTTTGGATCGGCCCATAAATGACCCTTCCCCCATATAAGGCCCCCTCTGCAAATAACTATACTGCTCATTACTGGCTTAAAAATATTAATGTAGTGACGAAAATTGACGCACATAAGTTTAATGCGTGCCAAAATCTCTCCACTAAATTTAGGGAGGATCGGTCCATAATTTACCCTACCGCCCATACAAGGTCCCCTTTAGAAAATTTCTTAAACGATCATTACTGGCTTAAAAATATGAGTTATGAAATACGGTTATGAAATTCGCTCCGAATTTCATGCGGAATGTGTCGGTAATTCACCCTACCCCCCATATAAGCCACTTTATAAAATTACATGAACGCTAATTGCTGGCATAAAAATGCGAGAACAGCGAATGTAAACAAGTTTTATATGAACCAAAATCAGTCTACAAAAAGTTATGAGGATAGGTCAACAATTGACCATACACCACATATGAGATCCTCTTTAGAAAATTTGATGAAGAAAACTCTGATAATTACAAGTACAGTACAAAATATTAAAAATTAATATTTTGTTAGTTCAAAAGAGCTCGGTCCATAATTGTCTTAAGCTATATTCCAAACATCACCCTGATGTTTATATGGGAGCATTCCTTTTACGGCATACGGTTTGATGGTGGGTATATGAGATTCGGCACAGCCGAATATAACACTCTTACTTGTTTTTTTTTTTTTAGAATTATAAGTAAATATTTGAATAAACTGTTTAAAGGTGATTTTAAGTTTTACATTAAATTTAATGCAAGAACATAATTAGTTTTAATAATTAAGAAAACTGAACTTAATTATGTGAGTTTTGTTTGGAAAGTCGCTAATGGAGTTTAGTTATTATCTGATAATGAAAAGTTCCAAAGGGTTATTTATAGTTTTAGATTTAACAAAAAAAAATCATAGTTAGTTGGTCGAATTAGTAGGGAATTTAACATATAGTTAGATACAATTTTGGTTTAGATGTTATGATATGGCTGGATAATTTCAAATATTAGTTTTATATATAAAGATGCTGAACCGGAAAGATGATATTATCTTGGTACGCTGGTAATGTTCGGTAGCAATTGAGGTATATTTATAGGCAAAATAAGTCTTCTTTTGTTGATGCTTAGGTATATTTGCAAGTTGATTCGGGGTTTGTGTAATGTTGATTCTCCGGGTTACGTGACGAAGTCTCACAATTTAGGTAGATAGGGAAATATTTTTATAGGGCAAATTTAAGTTCCTTCAAAATCTAAGTTGCTTCAGTTGAAGATTAACAAGTGCTGAAGTTTAGTGGGATGTGGTAAAATAATTACTCCCTTGGCATAAAATGTGGTTCCACCGATTACGTAACGGTGTGAAAAAATAGCACATGTGTGTTTGTTAGTTGGACCGAAGTCCCACAATACACAAGTGTATTGGGGACGAATAACACAACGTGGTGGTTTTCCGGAAAAATGTATGCCGTCTAAATTTATAGAGTAATTAGTCACTGGGGTCAGAAATTATATTACCAAAAACCTTACCTTCTTTAACTATTTTAGACAAAAAAAAAAAAACAGTATTTTTTTGGGGTAAAAGTCTTAACAACAATGATTTCCTTCAATTTTTTGAGTTTTTGATAGTATATACTAAAATTTCACTTTTAATCAGTTTAGATGTTATTAATAAATTTAAATTTCTAAAAACTTTGACAATTTTTTTTCTTTAATCTCACACTGTACTTTATTAGTTAAATGTCTTGAAAAGTAATTTAAAACTTTATGGAATCGCAGTCAAAATTGAAAAGACTAAAGACTTTTACTTTTTAAACCATTAAACCTCTCAAAAATTACTCGTTTCCCTTCCCTTTACAATAAAACTAGGCGTAGAGCTTTCAGAACTGTAATTGAGATATATATTTGTTACTCTCATTCATGATCCACAAATATCATGTATATTAAATACATGGGGCATACATGAGATCGTATTAACGAGTAAATGAAGTTTAAAGCAAAATGATCATAAACTCTGAGTACTGATCAGTACATATTCTGTCAGTGATGAGATTTGTAAAAAAGGGAAATTTTATGTGCTCATGTTGTAAAACAAATGTTTGCCGGGATAAACATAAATAAATGTTATACGATTTCTGTCATAATGATAAATAATTAGCATTTTAGTGACACGATAACAAAATTACTTTATACATAATAATGATAATTTTAGTGAAGAGAATAATAACGGTTTAGAAATTTGATTTCCTAATTTAAATTAAATAGTTTAATTAGTTGCCTATATTTTCATCTAATTATTTAGAACCATATTTTTACAAATAGGTTTCCACCAATAAAGGAGTATCTGTAATAATAAGGTGAAATATTAAAACAAATTTCTAAATAGTAACATAAAAATGACATATCGTGAAAATTATGTGTTACAGATCGTAACAAAGCAACAAACAAGTGGTCATTTTAGTAAAAACACAGACACACACTAATACACACAAGCTTATAGTGTAGGTGTGTCAACAAAGAGTCAGCAGAATTTCTTGGCCTATGCACGCATGCATTAGAATTTCAGTTTTGCTCGTGACTGCTATAGATGCTTCTTTTATATATTTGTGTCGAATTTCAACGCTATAACTGCTTCTTTTAGTCAGTTATGAGCGTTAATGTCATTTTCTGAGGGGGGCCTTATATGGTGGATAGGGTCAATTATGGACCGTTCCTTATAAAATTTTACAATGATATTAAGGTTCCTATAAAATATGTTTATGCCGAATTTCATCGCTATAGATGCTTATTTTAAACAGTTATGAGCGTTAATGTCATTTTCTGAAGGGGACCTTATATGGGGGGTAGGGTCAATCATGGACCGATCCTTATAAAATTTTACAAAGATATTGAGGTTCCTAAAAAATATGTCTGTGTGTAGGGTCAATCATGGACCGATCCTTATAAAATTTTACAAAGATATTGAGGTTCCTAAAAAATATGTCTGTGTCGAATTTCATCGCTATAGCTGCTTCTTTTAGTCAGTTATGAGCGTTAATGTCATTTTCTGAGGGCGACCTTATATGGGGGGATAGGGTCAATTATGGACCGATCCTTATAAAACTTTACAATGATTTTAAGATTCCTATAAAAATTGTTTATGTCGAATTTCTTCGCTATTGCTGCTTCTTTAGATAGTTATGAGCGTTAATGTCATTTTCTGAGGGGGACCTTATATGGGGGATAGGGTCAATTATGGACCGATCCTTATAAAATTTTACAGTGATATTAAGATTCCTATAAGATATGTTCTTGTGTCGAATTTCATTGCTATAGCTGCTTCGTTTAGTCAGTTATGAGCGTTAATATCATTTTCTGAGGGGGACCTTATATGGGGGATAGGGTCAATTATGGACCGATCCTTAAAAAATTTTACAATGATATTAAGGTTCCTGTAAAATATGTTCATGTCGAATTTCATCGCTATAGATGTTTCTTTAGTCAGTTATGAGCGTTAAAGTCAGTTATGAGCGTTAAGACCTTATATGGGGGCTAGGCGAAATCGTGGACCGATATTGCTCATTTTCAATACCAAATAAACTGCATCAATATAAAATATTTGTGCAATATTTCAGCTCGCTAGCTGCTTCCGTTTGGACTCTATCGTGTTTTCAACAGACGGACAGACAGACGGACAGACGGACGGACATTGCTAGATCGTCTTAGAATTTAATAAGGATCCAGAATATATATACTTTTTATGGGTCTCAGATGAATATTTCGATGTGTTACAAACGGAATGACAAAAACAATATACCCCCCATCTTTTTTGATGGTGGGTATAACAACGTTTATCAAATGTTTTGTAGTTTAGTTTTTATTTTTTGTCACCAGGGGGCGTTTTGCAATTTATGAATAAAATTTTTATTTTTTGTCAACACTATGGGCGTGATGCAATTTACAATAAACTGCGTATTGTTTTTGGAATAATTAAAAAAATGTAAATGTTAGAAAAAATTAAAAATGACATAATGGTGAAGGGTATATAAGATTCGGCACAGCCGAATATAGCACTCTTCCTTGTTTTTTTTTTCAAATCTAGACTGTTTTTTAGAAGGTTAGGTTAGGTTAGGTTGATAGGAGGATTTATCTACATCAAATCCGAAGAAATGCACCTAGGCCACTATCGGGCCTGTTGTGCGCTCCTTTTCATGGAAAATGTTTGTTGGTAAGAACAAAAACCTTATATAGTATTCACTGAATGTATTATCGTCCGATGTTCAGAAACTCAGTTTCCTGGACGTAATTCCTAAGAATTTTCCAATCAGTGTTCGTGAGGGATGTTATATCTGGAATAATATCACTCCCAAGATATTTAGATCTAATTCTAAGACGATCTAGCAATGTCCGTCCGTCTGTCCGTCGGTCCGTCTGTCCGTCTGTTGAAAACACGATAGAGTCCAAACGGAAGCAGATAGCGAGCTGAAATTTTGCACAAATATTTTATATTGATGCAGTTTGTTTGGTATTGAAAATGAGCAATATCGGTCGACGATTTCGCCTAGCCCCCATATAAGGTCCCCTTCAGAAAACGACTTTAACGCTCATAACTGACTAAAAGAAACATCTATAGCGATGAAATTCAACATGAACATATTTTACAGGAACCTTAATATCATTGTAAAATTTTTTAAGGATCGGTCCATAATTGACCCTATCCCCCATATAAGGCCCCCCTCAGAAAATGATATTAACGCTCATAACTGACTAAACGAAGCAGCTATAGCAATGAAATTCGACACAAGAACATATCTTATAGGAATCTTAATATCACTGTAAGATTTTATAAGGATCGGTCCATAATTGACCCTATCACCCATATAAGGTCCCCCTCAGAAAATGACATTAACGCTCATAACTATCTAAAAGAAGCAGCAATAGCGAAGAAATTCGACATTTTTATAGGAATCTTAAAATCATTGTAAAGTTTTATAAGGATCGGTCCATAAACGACCCTATCCCCCATATAAGGTCCCCTTCAGAAAATGACATTAACGCTCATAACTGACTAAAAGAAGCAGCTATAGCGATGAAATTCGACACAGACATATTTTTTAGGAACCTCAATATCTTTGTAAAATTTTATAAGGATCGGTCCATGATTGACCCTACCCCCCATATAAGGTCCCCTTCAGAAAATGACATTAACGCTCATAACTGTTTAAAATAAGCATCTATAGCGATGAAATTCGGCATAAACATATTTTGTAGGAACCTTAATATCATTGTAAAATTTTATAAGGAACGGTCCATAATTGACTCTATCCACCATATAAGGCCCCCCTCAGAAAATGACATTAACGCTCATAACTGACTAAAAGAAGCAGTTATAGCGTTGAAATTCGGCACAAATATATTTTATAGGAACCTTAATATCTTTATAAAATTTTATAAGGATCGGTCCATAATTGACCCTACCCCCCATATAAGGTCCCCTTCAGAAAATGACTTTAAGGCTCATTACTGTCTAAAAGAAGCATCTATAGCGATGAAATTCGACACGAACATATTTTATAGGAACTTTAATATTATTGTAAAATTTTATAAGGATCGGTCCATAAATGACATTAACCCGTCTCCTTCTGAAAATGGCTTAACTCTCATTACTAGACTAAACTAAAATCGTTCTAGAAAATTTGACGAGGATCGGTCCATAATTGACCAAACGTCCCCCCTAAATAAGGTCCCTCTCAGAAAATACCTTAAACGCTTTTTACTACCTTAAAAATGCAAGTATAGTGACAAAATTCGACAAAAATTTCTCTATACATAGATGTAATAAATGAGAAAATTGTTTGGATAATAAAAGCATGGATTCTTAAATATCAAAGTTTAATTATAAGGAAGCATTCCTTTTTGGCAATGATTTGATGGTGGGTATACAAGATTCGGCACAGCCGAATATAACACTCTTACTTGTTAATTCTGCCCTCGTTGCTTCAAATGGTTTGACGTTCATTCTTTGCCGACTATTCCCGAGTGGGCTGGTACCCATATGATGTAAACCTGTACCTCTGGGAGAGTATTCGGTTAGAGCTTTTTTACAATCCAATACGGTCTTAGATTTAACTTTATCATCTGATAACGCCCTAATTGCCTTCTGGCTGTCGGTAAATATGTTAAGCTCTGTGGGCGCCATATTTATTCTAAACCAATTTACGCATTCCGTAATTGCTCGGACTTCTGCCTGGAAGCTAGTATTGTGATTAGGTAAACGGTGGTATATTTCTGTTTCTGGGTCTTCAATATAGAACCCCAGGCCCACTTTGTCCCCCAATTTAGAGCCATCAGTGTAGCAACGGATTCCTACGGGTATTTGCTCTAATGTTCCGCTTGACCAAGATATTCTCTCTGGGATAAGTGTTTCAAAGTTTCCTATATATTCTGTGTCTGATATGCGATCGGACACGCCCGATGATTGTGTATAGCCTTCCAATATGTCCAGTATACGTTGATGACGTGTCCTATAACCGATTTTGGCCAGTTCGGCTGTAAGAGCCGCCTCATATCTTATATATGTTTCAATGGGTGGAATGGGTTTCCAGAGCCTTGGTTGACGTAGTACTCATGGCACCACTTATACCCAAGCAGCATGTACGCTGAACTCCCTGTAGTAGTTTGATATTACACTTTTTGTCCAAAGAAGTCCACCAGATTATTGAAGCATAAGCTAGAATAGGTCTAATTACACTTTTGTAAAGCCAATGTGTCATAGTAGGACTTAGACCCCATTTCATGCCTATGGTTCTCCTACATAGCGCCCAGCACCGATGTGCCTTGTTGATCCTATCCTCTATGTGGTGCCTCCATTTTAATTTCCCGTCGAGGATTACACATAAGTACTTAACTCTGTCTGTCATCGGTATCTTCTTGCCCAGGAAGCAGGGTTCAGTATATTTAGGAATTTTTGTCTTTCTTGTGAAAAGACATATTTCCGTTTTTGCCGGGTTAACATTGAGGCCTCTCGGTTGAGCCCAGCTCAAGGACGTATTCAGAGCCTCTTCAGCTCTTCTACACAAGTAATTTGGATCCTTTCCCCTTAGAAGTATTACGACATTGTCTGCATAGCAGACAGGTCTAAGTCCTTTCTCGGTTAGGATCTTTAGGAGGCTATTAATCGTGGTAACCCAGAGTAAAGGTGACAAAATGCCACCCTGTGGTGTACCGCGAAATACCCTTTTTCTGATAGTTATGTCGTACATCTCGCAGCTTATCCATCTGTTCCTTAGCATGTAGTTGATCCAGTTACGGAGCACCCAGTCAACATAAAACTGGTCTAGGGATTGGATAAGGGTATCAGGGTGCACGTTATTGAAGGCGCCTTCGATGTCAATGCATACCGCCAGTGTATATATTTTTCTATCGAAGGATTCACCTATATAGTGGACAACTTCGTTTAACGCGGTTTCCACCGATCGTCCCTTTACATAAGCATGCTGCTTATAATTAAGATCTTTGTCTGGTATACTGCTTTTAACCATGTTATCGACTATCCGTTCCAAGGTTTTAGGTTAGGTTAGGTTGATAGTACGATGTATACTACATCAAATCCGAAGAAATACACCTTGGCCACTATCGGGCCTGTTGTGCGCTCCTTATCATGAAAAAAATCACTGAATAAATTATTTTTCAGTGTTCAGAAAATCAGTTTCCTGAACGTAATTCCTAAGAATCTTCCAATCAGTGTTAGTCAGGGATGTTATTTCCGGAATAACATCACTTCCAAGATACTTGGATCTAACTTCGACGAATGCCTGGCAGTGGCAAAGAAAGTGCTCCAGAGTTTCACTGTCCTCTCCACATGCTCTACATTCATCTGAATCCGCACGTCCAATTTTGCATAGATGTGCTCGTAATCCTTTGTGTCACTCAGAATTCGTACCATCATACTAACTTCAGACTTGCTCATTTTGTGGAGATTTTTCGTCTTGCTCTCATCAGGGTCACCCCATAGGATCTTCGTGGTTCTACCTACTGTTTCATTATTCCAAGAGGCCTTATGGGATTCTCTCACCCATATTTTTAGTTCAGCTTTTGTTGCGTCAAATGGTTTTGCGTGTGTCAGGTTAACTGCCTCGAGCTCCCTTTCCTTTAAAGCTATTACATTCGCTTTTTCGTTACCGACTATTCCCGAGTGGGCTGGTACCCATATGATGTGAACCTTACCTCTGGGAAAGTATTCAGTTAAAGCTTTCTTACAATCCAATACGGTCTTAGATTTAGTTCTATCAGCTGATATCGCCCTAATTGCCTTTTGGCTGTCGGTGAATATATTAAGCGCTGTGGGCGCCATATTTATTCTAATCCAACTTACGCATTCCGTTATTGCTCGTACTTCTGCCTGGAAGCTTGTGTTATGATTTGGTAAACGGTGGTATATTTCTGTTTCTGGGTCTTCAATATAGAATCCTAGCCCCACTTTGTCCCCCAATTTAGAGCCTTCAGTGTAACAACGGATTCCTACTGGTATTTGCTCTAATGTTCCGCTTGACCAAGATATTCTATCTGGGGTCAGCGTTTCAAAGTTTCCGACATATTCTGTTTCTGGTATACGATCCGGCACGTCCGATGATTGTGTATAACCTTCCAATGTGTCCAGTATACATTGATGACGTGTCCTATAACCGCTTTTGTCCAGTACGCCTAAAGTAAAGAGCCGCTCGGCTGTAAGCGCCGCCATATTTCTTAAATATGTTTCAATGGGTGGAATATCTAGCAACGTTTCCAGAGCCTTGGTTGAAGTAGTACTCATGGCACCACTTATACCCTAGCAGCATGTACGCTGAACTCCCTGTAGTAGTTTGATATTGCACTTTTTGTCCAACGCAGTGCACCAGATTATTGAAGCATAAGCTAGAATTGGTTTAATTACACTTTTATAAAGCCAATTTGTCATAGTAGGACTTAGACCCCATTTCATGCCTATAGTTTTCCTACATATCGCCCAGCACCGATGTGCCTTGTTGATCCTATCCTCTATGTGGTGTCTCCATTTTAATTTCCGGTCGAGGATTACACCTAAGTACTTAACTTTGTCTGTCACTGGTATCTTCTTGCCCAGGAACCAAGGTTTAGTGTACGTAGAAACTTTTGTCTTTCTTGTGAAAAGACATATTTCCGTTTTTGCAGGGTTAACATTGAGGCCTCTCGGTTGAGCCCAGCTCAAGGCCGTATTCGGAGCATCCTCAGCTCTTGTACACAAGTAATTTGGATCCTTTCCCTTTATAAGTATTACGACATCGTCTGCATAGCAGACAGGTCTAAGTCCTTTCTCGGTTAGGGTCCTCAGGAGGCTATTAATCGTGGTAACCCAGAGTAAAGGAGACAAAATGCCACCCTGTGGTGTATCGCAAAATACCTTTTTCTGATAGTTATATCGTACATCTCGCAGCTTATCCATCTGTTCCTTAGCATGTGGTTGATCCAGTTACGGAACACCCGGTCAACGTGAAACTGGTCTAGGGATTGGATAAGAGTATCAGTGTGCACGTTATTGAAGGCGCCTTCGATGTCAATGCATACCGCCAGTGTATACAGTTTGCTATCAAAGGATGCACCTATGTAGTGGACAACTTCGTTTAAAGCGGTTTCCACCGATCGTCCCTTTACATAAGTATGCTGCTTATAATTAAGGTCTTTTTCTGGTGTACTGCATTTAACCATACTATCGACTATCCGTTCCAAGGTTTTAAGTAGGAAGGACGTAAGACTTATCGGTCGATAGGACTTAGGTGTCGCACAGCTAGGTTTTCCTGGTTTGGGTATAAATATTACCCTTGCATCCTGCCATTTAACTGGGGTATATGTTAATTTCAAGCATGCAGTGAGTATTTGTGACAGATGTACGGAAACCAGTCCCGCCTCCATCTGCAAAAGTGCCGGGAAGATGCCATCCGGCCCTGCAGCTTTATAGGGAGCAAAGCTCTTGATAGCCCCTTTAACCATGTCAGATGTAATAATTATTTCCGTATTAGCCTCCCCTTCCTCGAATGTCGGTTCATCTATGTTATTCGATATACCGGGTGGGAAATAAGAGTTTATTAGGAGTTTCGTTGTCTCCTCCATATCCTCCAGCCTCCTGCCCGTGCCATCGATCATAGATTCCGGCTGAACATGAGTTTTGGACAGGAACTTTTTTATCTTCGATACGTCATTTACGCTATCTACCTGTTCACAGAAAAGTTTCCAGGAGTCTCGTTTGGCTTTTCGAACGAATTTCTTATATTCACCAAGTTCACCAAGGTTTTAAGTAAGAAGGACGTAAGGCTTATCGGTCAATAGGTCTTAGGTGTCGCATAGCTCGGTTTTCCTGGTTTTGGTATAAATATTACCTTTGCTTCCTGCCATTTAATTGGAGTATATGTCAATTTCACGCATGCAGTGAAAATCTTTGACGATGTACGGAAACCAATCCCGCCTCTTTTTGCAAAAGTGCCGGGAAAATGCCATCCGGTCCTGCAGCTTTATAGGGTGCAAAGCTCTTGATTGCCTCCTTAACCATGCCTGTTGTAATAACTATCTCTGTGTTAGCCTTTCCTTCCTCCAGTATTGGTTCATCTATGGTACCTGATATACCAGGTGGGAAATGAGAGTCCATTAGGAGTTTCATTGTCTCCTCCATATCCTCCAGCCTCCTGCCCGTGTCATCGATCATAGATTCCGGTTGGACATGAGTTTTGGATAGAAATTTTTTTATCTTCGATACGTCATTTACACTATCTACCTGTTCGCAGAAAAGTTTCCAGGAGTCCCGTTTGGCTTTTCGAACGATTTTCTTATATTCACCAAGTTTACTACGATACTCATCCCAGTATACTGCTTTCTTTTTACGCCGTGCCCGGTTAAATAGTTTGCGAAGAGTCTTCCCTAGATTCCGGATCTCCCCTGTTACCCAGGGTTTCTCCTCCGCTCTCGCAGAGGGCAGCTGTCCTCGAACGATTCAACCAGGGCACTTGTGAACGTTTCTACTTTGGCGTCTATATCCTTTTTATATCGACATTGAAAAGTGTCCTGTCCTAAACGGTTCTTTAGTAAGGTCCCGAACATTGTCCAATTAGTTTTAGACTTATTCCGAAACTTTATCGGCTTTGGTGGTGGCCTTAGTATTTTGAATCTTATGTACCGATGGTCTGAAAAGGAGTGCTCGTCCGAAACTCTCCAATCCTGAATTTCGTTTATAAGTTCTTCTGAACATATTAGTTATATCTAATACTTCTTCTCTGATTCTATTGACGAAGGTAGCTCTATTACCTAAGTTCAATGTGATCAAGTCTTTAGTATTAAAGAAATCCATTAGGGCTTGTCCCCTGCGATTAGTGTTTGTGCTACCCCAACCTACATGGTGGGAGTTGGCATCACAACCTATTACAATTTTCTTATTTTTTCTTTGTGCCTCTTCAACCAGTTTCATCAGATCCGACGTTGGTGGTAGTGTCGGAGAATCGAAGGGCAGGTAAACAGATGCAAGGTATATGTTGCCACGACCTTGCTTCAGCACCGTTGCATCCGGTGTTGTTTTTTAGAAAATATCAGATTTACATTGATTTATTTATTTAGAAATTTATTTATTTATTTAGAAAAATAATAGTTATTTAAGATACATAGTAATTTTGGTCTACCATATTTTGTTTAAATAATATTATTGTTTTTTAAATTTAAAGACAATTCTATATGAAATATTATTGAATATAAAAAGTATCAATATTAAAAAAAAAAATTTTTTTAATATTTCAATTATTACGATTTTCAATAATTTTTATACCCACCATCAAAAAAGATGGGGGGGTATATTGTTTTTGTCATTCCGTTTGTAACACATCGAAATATTCATCTAAGACCCATAAAAGTATATATATTCTGGATCCTTATTAAATTCTAAGACGATCTAGCAATGTCCGTCCGTCTGCCCGTCTGTTGAAAACACGATAGAGTCCAAACGGAAGCAGCTAGCGAGCTGAAATTTTGCACAAATATTTAATATTGATGCAGTTTGGTTGGTATTGAAAATGAGCAATATCGGTCCACGATTTCGCCTAGCCCCCATATAAGGTCCCCTTCAGAAAACGATTTTAACGCTCATAACTGACTAAA